>NC_084735.1:60558577-60561077 GCF_033978785.1 Entelurus aequoreus
ATGTGTGTGTGTGTGCGCTGGTGAAAATGGTCAAGAGAAAAAAAGAGCAGGGTTGGTGCTCGAGAATTTAAGAGTTTAGCGTATGATAAAAGTAAACGGGGATTACGTGGAAAAACGAAATGCAGCAAAAGAACCGATGATTAATGAGACAAATAGGACAGACTAGACTGATTGGTGTTTTGCCTGCCGCGCATGCGCAAGACAATTCAAACGACCCGCCCAGACTTTGACTAGGCCACCGCCTCCTACTCCAGTGAGAAGGAGAGAGAGAGAAAAAGAGAGCAGGTGAAGGAAGATTGAGGGTGAAGAGGATGGTTTGAGAAAATATGGGAAAAGGATGTTTATAACCTTACGTTATGTGAATGGTTTCTAGGAGAACAGAAAATAGAAACATTGTGTGAAGTGTAAGGAAGAGATGGATACAGGATGTTGTTTGTAAAGGAAAACGAAAGTGAAGAAAAGATGAGAAAGTGACAAATGAAGGTATTCGTAAATGGTATGCTGTTGATTGTGGTTAGCTGCAAGTTTGTTTATTTGTTTGTTTGTTTAGTTGTTTGAGTGAAATGGGAAGAAATCAATAGGAGACTTTAGAAGCATTTTGTATCGTTGTGTTTCCACACAAGATGGCAAAAATACAGAACAACAAGTAGGATTAATGGCTGAATCTTCGACCTCACCGATAACACCATACGTTACAAACATAGCTACTGCTATGCGCAGTCTCTTTCCTCAAGATGAGGATGATAAGGCTAATGACAGAGCAGCAAGGAAGCAACTCCTTAATTTACAGATCGCTGAAAATAAAAGGTTAAAAGAACCAAAAGGTCAAAGATCAGCTAGGATATATTCAGCAGTGGGTGACCTTGCTTTTGAGTTCCAACAGGTGGAGGAAAGAATCCTCAACAGACGTGCGACCAGACGGTTGGACTCGGGTGGTGGACAACACGATGCTTCAAAGCCAGTCCGGGGTGGAAACTGTTTCGGCTGTGACCAGCCTGGTCACTGGAGTCGTGAACATTTTCGAACGGGAAAGGTTCCATAGTGCCAACAAACGAACACAAAAGCGTGGCAAAGGACGCCCACCGCAGGAGCCCCAGCAGGAGATACAGACTGGCCCCCTGCTGGACATGAGTGTCAACGACAATGTTATCAGTTCGTGATTGACACTGGCGCCACCCATTCGATTCTGAATGCAGAGGTACCAAAGAAACTGTGTGCTTCCTCTTTAAAGGTCGAAGGCTTCGCTGGGGTCACAAGGTTACCTGTCACCAAACCACTTCCGGTTCAGATTGCTGGACCTCCTTTACAGACTGTACCCTGACATTCAAATCGCACAGAAGGAACATTCCTGGTGTTACCTGACGGCTTAACCACCAAGCTGCGACACCACTACCAAGGCTCCTACCACAGCCTGAAACAACAGGAATGGCTGACATCCAACTGCTCTAACAGTGAAAACCCTGACTGGCTGAGATGCTTCCGTGTGTTCTGCCACCCGACTCGCCATATGTTATGATCACCAGTTAGACACTCATACCAGGAGACCTTTGACTCCTTTGTATATTTATATATGTTGGAACTCATGGTGTGGTTGCTCATGTTGACCTATCTTTGCAACAGCTAGCATGATATAAGATGGACACAATTGATGTCCCACATTGTTCCCTTGCTCTCTGTCTCGCCTACAAAACCAAAGAACTTAGGTGCAATGATAAGACACGGCGTAGCTGCCAAACATTACACCGACACCCAAATACCACATTTTCAATTGTTTAGGTTTAGCACATAGTTGTGTTAAACACATAACTATGGGCTGCACTTTAGACACCTGTAGGCTACGAGGAGCTAGCAGCTACACAACAGCTGAGCTAAAACGACACATTACACATTTAAGCATATCAAATAATTATAGTTGCTCATTACATACACAAAGTTGCCATGGCAGAAGTCTGATAGAAAGTATTCAGTAACAAACGTGTCCGCATCATTCAACTTTCTACAACATGAGCTTGACTTAATGAATTATTGGGGCCACCAGGTGTGGTAAAATTTTAAAATACTATTGCTAAAGCATTCGCCACAAGGGTAGTATTTTTCTAGTATTGGTGACAATACAAATATAAGCATATTTGTTACTTTCACCATATTGAATAAGTTACATAAAAGCTAGGGTTTAGTTGAGTTTGAGTTATTTGTGATATTGCTAAGGGGTCCCCTACCCTAACAACACCCCCCAGTGGACCACAGAGGCTAAAGAGACAATCATTGACCTCAAACATGACTTGTCCTCCGCTACTTGACTATTAGCTGACCTTTTTCTTAGATGTTTCTGAAAGTGATAGTATGACTAACACAGTCCTTTTTCAGAAACAGAAGGGGGTGAGTGAGGGTGGATACAGACTCCTTGGAACAAAATCGACAATAATCCGACTCTGACACATTCCATAGTTTTAACGTTTTTCCCGTGGGTAAGAAGTTATAACTAATTTTAATTTGAAAA
>NC_084735.1:60566077-60571077 GCF_033978785.1 Entelurus aequoreus
TACTCTGCATTGGCAGCATATCACCACTAGTAGTCCTCATCTCACACATCGTCTGGACTAATGTTGCCTCTATGGTTATCAGTAATGTATAAACTGTGACCACACCAGCGTTTAATTATATATGTTATATTATTTTTTTTATTTTTTTTTACAAATATTCTATGATGGTTTCATTAAGAAAACATTAGACAAAAAAAGCAACGAAAGGGAAGTGTCCAAGAAAACCAAGCAGGAGGAGGGTCCCTGAAGGTAACATTGCTGCTGAACGGCTCATTCAATGAAATGGTTTATACGGATAAACAAACCCCCTCGCATGGCTCCAAGGACCTAACGTAACTGACATCACCAGTGACTATAGCTATAACTTGGGAGTTTTGTCCCAACATATCAAATTAAAGGATCATAAGCGAATCCCGTTGCAATGAGTCCGCTATGAGGTGAGTTTGGTTCAAGTTGCCGCTAGTTAACAAGCTAATGTCGGCTAACAAACCAATGAAATAGCTATTGTAATAGCAGCGAATTCAAACTAATTTTCTTCCGAAAAATTCCCTTCATGTTCATACAATCACAATATTGTAGGCTCAAGTAAGCCGATTAAATAGCTGACTACTTCGACTGCAGTCACATTATCTAAACACGAAGCGTCTCAGTCTGGATGCTGTTTACTCAGACTCAGTAGTAGTCAATTACAGTAACCTGTTGCTCTTTGACATACATGTTATCTTGTTGCATAAACAAACAACTGCTTTGGTTTAGTTTCATTTTAAAGAACTGCCACTTTATACAAGTGCAATTTTTACGCAATATACTTTGAATTTACACACATTCGGTTAAAGAACATGTCCAAGTGACCAGTAACGAATCTATTTACACATACCTGCTGTGACCTATTCTAAATTGCATGATCTACTGGACTGAAATAACACACATTCTCTGTGATATTCTTTAGAGTTTGCATTTCATACCATAATCATTTTATACAGTAAATATGTATTTTCTTTCCAGTGGTCCAACCTTGTGTGACAACTTCATTTTTATGTCTGACACAAACCGTAGCCCTCCACTATTGTCATCCAAGAATCAATGGCAGGGCCAGATGATCTATCAACGAAATTTAGGAGCACTGCATGCCGTTTCGGAATCAAAGAAGAATCGACCAGAGCAGGAAGCACAGCAAAAGCAAGCCAAAAAGGAGCAGAGTTCCAGACATTAATGCAAAAAGCAAAGGCACTTAAGCAGACCATACTGCCCCTTTAAAGACTATGAGCGTTACAGTAATATTAAAGCAAGCAGTTCCATTCGGCGAAAACAAACACATCTGGAACGCTTGCTGCTGACACTGTATGGGAAGACAAATAGTGAGCAGAGAATCAATTGTATCAAAGAAAGGAATTGGGGCTACAAAAGGCCACCTACCTCTTCCACCTGCTAGAGACCCACCAGGAATTTTTGCACAAAAGACAGAGTGCAAGAAAATTAACCCAGGATGGCAGCTGTTTCAGTCAGATTGTGCCTCATCTAACATAGTCTACGTCCAGACTGCAAAGATACAAGAGTGCCTTATGCTCGTTCAAGAAGAAAATCGAACAAGACCAGAAAACACAAATTCGGCATTCAGTGACTTGGCTGTCGTTGAAACCTGCACCGCCGCTGCAAAAGTGGACACCTGTTGGAACAACTGACTAGAAATTCGTCACCCTCACACTCCCCATGAATTGTGGGATAGCCAGCCCTCTTACCTTGAAAAGTCTCTTCCTTCCAAAAGTGTGGAGAAAAACATGGCGGTAAGTATTAATTCATCTATTTTATTTATTATCAACGTGAATAACTTGTGTTCAAACATGATGGCCATGGGACGCATTGCTTTTTGGATATACAAGAGTTTACCTTCATTTTATTTTTGTAATCGGGTACCAGTTAATTGCAATTTGCCTTTGTTGCCAATCAGTAGCAAGATATACATAATAAACGTTTGTGGTTAGAGCAAGGGCTTTAAACACTAGTCCTCTACCTCTACTGAACTTTGTGGTTTTGTGCAGGGGTGCCCATTAGGTCGATCGCGAGCCACCGGTTGATCTATTAAAAAAATAGGCCTAAAAATGAGTGACCATCTTTCTTAACTATGACATCAATTTTGTCACTTGATTGACATTTACGCTACCCGAGGATCTTGTGAGATGACCCTGGCTGCTGTGAGCTCAGAATTATGATAATGACCGGCATGAAGGCAAGAAACATTTTATATTCAAACAGACTCTCGCGCCATACCTGCTGTCAAAAGCCTAAAGACTGACCGCACAGTTCATGTCTTCACAATAAAAGCGCTGCTCCACCTTGCCTGCGCTAACAAAATAACAGTCTCAAAAAGCTAGCACATACAAGCTAGCAAGCTACGGAGTTTGCCACCAATGTATTTCTTGTAAAGTGTATACAAACGAGTATGGAACCTGCACAAATAAGATGCCAAAAACCAACGACTTTCATGTTGTATTGGATGGAAAGGAGGACTTTTTCTCTCCTCCACAATGTAAATTTGAAATGTGGACATTATCAGCACAACTTTGTATCCTTTCTGATTCCAATCAATGCAAGTATCAGAATCAGGTAATAACAAACTTATATTCTTGTCTTCATGAAAGAAAGGAATCTATGTGTGTTAAACGTGCCTGTATTTAGTCACATGGTTAAAATGATAATCTAAAGGGAGTATAGTGGTACCTCAATTTAAGAGTGCCCCAATTTAAGATCGCTGTGTGATAAGAGTTTGTTTGTTTTAAGTTTCCAAAAAAAAAAACAAAAAAAAAATTGTTAGAGTCCTCGCTGCCAATAGTGGCTGTAGCAAAACCCTCTAAGACATGGGTGTCAAACTCTGGCCCGCGGGCCAAATTTGGCCCGCCATGTAATTTCACTTGGCCCTTGAGGCAATATCAAATTAACACTAGAGCTGGCCCGCCGATTATATTCAGCGGCGGTGAAGCGGTAACACCGCTAATTCTCATACTTGCCAACCCTTCCGGGAGACTCTCAAATTTCGGTGCCCCTTCCAAAAATCGTCACGTCCGCTTTTCACCCAGTCCAGCGAATGCTGGCCCAGTCACATAATATGTGCGGCTTCAGCACGCACACACACGTGAATGCAAAGCATACTTGGCCAACAGCGATACAGGTTACACTGACGGTGCTCGTATAAATAACTTTAACACTGTTAGAAATATGCGCCACACTGTGAATCCACACCAAACAAGAATGAAAAACACATTTCGGGAGAACATCCGCACCGTAACACAACATAAACACAACAAAACAAATACCCAGAATCCCATGCAGCCCTAACTCTTCCGGGCTGCAATATACACCCCCGCCCCCCAACCCCGGCCACCTCAACCGACGCACGGAGGGGGGGTTTGGTGGTAGCGGGGGTGTATATTGCAGCCCGGAAGAGTTAGGGCTGCATGGGATTCTTGGTATTTGTTCTGTTGTGTTTATGTTGTGTTACTGTGCGGATGTTCTCCCAAAATGTGTTTGTCATTCTTGTTTGGTGTGGATTCACAGTGTGGCGCATATTTTAACAGTGTTAAAGTTATTTATACGGGCACCGTCAGTGTAACCTGTATCGCTGTTGGCCAAGTATGCAATGCATTTACGTGTGTGTGCGTGCTAAAGTGGCACATATTTTGTTATCGGGCTGGCACGTTGTTGAAATGGATGAAAAGCAGACATGACGACAGCTCGTGGAGGACGATAAACGCAGTGCCTTTAAAGCACGCCCCCAAGACTGTGGTCCGGGTGGACGAGATATAATGACTGATGAACAACTTCGTTCGATAATGAAAGATGCCTCAACTCAAAGCCTGAGCCCCGACACTAATGAACTAGCATCCAAGAAAAGATAGCAGGTATCCGCCAGCGTCCAAAATATATAATATGTATATACAGTATGTATATATATATATATATATATATATATATATATATATATATATATATATATATATATATATATATATATATATATATATATATATATATATATATATATGCATATATATAGGTATATATGTATATATATATATATATATATATATGCATATATATAGGTATATATATAGGTATATATATGTATATATATAGGTATATATATGTATATATATAGGTATATATATGTATATATATAGATGTATATATATATGTATATATATAGGTATATATATGTATATATATAGATATATATATATATATATATGTATATATATAGATATATGTATATGTATATATATAGATATATATATGTATATATATAGATATATATATCAGTGACGTGTGGTGAGGTTCATGGCTGGTGAGGCACTGACTTCATCACAGTCAGATTTACAAACATATGAACCCTAAAGAGTATCTTATTCACCATTTGATTGGCAGCAGTTAACTGGTTATGTTTAAAAGCTCATACCAGCATGCTTCCCTGCTTGGCACTCAGCATCAAGGGTTGGAATTGGGGGTTAAAGGCCTACTGAAATGATTTTTTTTAATTTAAACGGGGATAGCAGATCGATTCTATGTGTCATATTTGATCATTTCGCGATATTGCCATATTTTTGCTGAAAGGATTTAGTAGAGAACATCGACGATAAAGTTGCAACTTTTGGTCGCTGATTAAAAAAAGCCTTGCCTGTACCGGAAGTAGCGTGACGTCACCAGAGGAAGGACTCCTCAAAATTTCCCATTGTTTTCAATGCAGCTAGAGCGATTCGGACCGAGAAAGCGACGATTACCCCATTAATTTGAGCGAGGATGAAAGATTTGTGGATGAGGTACGTTAGAGTGAAGGACTAGAATGCAGTGCAAGACATATCTTTTTTCGCTCTGACCGTAACTTAGGTACAAGCTGGCTCATTGGATTCCACACTCTCTCCTTTTTCTATTGTGGATCACGGATTTGTATTTTAAACCACCTCGGATAGTATATCCTCTTGAAAATGAGAGTCGAGAACGTGAATTGA
>NC_084735.1:60576077-60608577 GCF_033978785.1 Entelurus aequoreus
CAATCCAATCCACTTTATTGATATAGGACATTTAAACAACAAAAATGTTTCCAAAGTGCTGCACAAAATTATTAAAAACAAGATTCAAATATTATCCTTAGCTTCACCAATGACTGAATAAAAACTAAATAAATAAATATAAAAACAATATAAAAATAAATATGATTAAAAACGATTTTAAAGGGTAAAACCAATTAAAGCAGTAAATATAAATTACAATTTAAAAACAAAGAGGACCACACAACTCACGTAGTGTTAAAAGCCAGAGAATAAAAGTGGGTCTTAAGACGAGACTTAAAACACTCCACTGTGATAGCAGTTCGAACATGGAGGGGCAGAGTGTTCCAGAGCTTAGGGCCGACCACAGAGAAGGCCCTGTCTCCCCTGGTTTTAAGTCTCGTCTTGGGCACCACGAGCTGGAGCTGGCTCTCGTACCTCAGAGCACGCGCAGGAGTGTAAATATGGATGAGGTCCGAGATATAATGAGGTGCCAGTCCATGCAAAGCTTTAAAACCAAACAGCAACATTTTAAAATCAATTCTAAAATGAACAGGGAGCCAGTGCAAAGTCTCAAGAATTGGGGTTATATGCTCACGTTTCCCGGCCCCTGTTAAAAGTCGTGCTTCCGTGTCCTGGACTAACTGCAACCGGGAGAGAGCTTTTTGGCTAATGCCAGCATAAAGTGCATTGCAGTAGTCCAGGCGACATTAAATAAAGCATGCACGACTTGTTCAAAAAGGTTCAAAGATAAAACGGCCAGGGGGCCGTGACCTTTTGAAATTGGCATGTACATTTGGCAATCGTCTGCATAAAAGTGATGAGACACTCCATGCTTCTTAAAAATCTCTCCAAGGGGGAGGAGATAAAGAGCAAACAGAATGGGGCCTAGAATAGATCCCTGGGGGACACCACAGTAAAGCGGAGCAGAAGAAGAGGTGGCGTCCCCCAGCCTGACAGAGAAGGACCTCTCTGACAGGTAGGATCTGAACCACTCTAATGCAGTCCCCCTGACACCCACACAGTCTCTCAGGCGGTCTAAAATAATTATGTGGTCAACTGTGTCAAAGGCAGCTGTGAGATCTAAAAGCACTAAAATGGCAGAGCTGCCAGAATCAGACATTAAAAGCAAGTCATTAAAAACCTTTAGAAGTGTAGATTCAGTACTGTGCAAAGCTTTGTATCCAGACTGAAATGGATCTAAAGTGCTATTTTCATCTAAAAAAGGTTGCAGTTGCGCCAAAACACATTTCTCCAAAATTTGTGACACAAAAGGTAATTTAGAAATGGGCCGATAATTTGACAAACTTGTAGGATCAAGACCTGTTTTTTTGATCAAAGGCTCAATAACAGCTCCTTTACAAAAAGAGGGCACACTGCCAGAAATCAAGCTGCTATTGATGATGTCCCTAACAGACAAGTCAATAGAGTCCCAGACTTCTTTAAAAAAGCGAGGGGGCAGGGTCTGTGGGACAGAGACCCAGACAACACAATCAGCAAGATAGGATAGAGTTAGACCGTTTAGTATTTTATACGTAAGTAGTAAATCCTTAAAGTCGCATCTTAAGTGCACAGGAAGCCAGTGCAGGTGAGCCAGTTTATGATCAAACTTTCTTGGTCTTGTCAAAAGTCTAGCAGCCGCATTTTGTACCAACTGTAATCTTTTAACGCTAGACATAGGGAGGCCCGAAAATAACACGCTACAATAATCAAGACGAGACGTAACGAACGCAGGAATAATGATCTCAGCGTCGCTGATGGACAAAATGGAACAAATTTTAGCGATATTACGGGGATGAAAGAAGGCTGTTTTAGTAACACTCTTAATGTGTGACTCAAATGAGAGAGTCCAAGATAATACCCAGATTATTTACTGAGTCGCTTTGTGTAATTGTTTGGTTGTCAAATGTAAGGTGGTATTATTGAGTAGGTGTCGATGTCCAGCAGGACCGATAATCTACATTTCCGTTTTCTTAGCATTGAGTTGCAAAAAGTTAGTGGACATCCATTGTCTAATTTCATTTAGACACGCCTCCAGGTGACTACAATCTGGTGTGTTGATCAGCTTTAGGGGCATGTAGAGTTGGGTGTCATCATCATAACAGTGAAAGCTAACACCGTATTTGCGTATGATGTCACCTAGCGGCAGCATGTAGATGCTGAAGAGTTCAGGGGCAAGAATCAAACCCTGTGGAACTCCGCATGTTACCTTAACATACTCCGAGGTCACATTGTTATGGGAAACGCACTGCATCCTGTCAGTAAGATAGGAGTTAAATCAAGAAAAGGCTAAGTCTGACATACCAATACGTGTATTGATACGTTCTAATAAAATATTATGATCGACGGTATGGGAAGCAGCGCTAAGATCAAGAAGCAGCAACATAGATGACGCATCAGCATCCATAGTTAGCAATAGACCATTAGTATTTTTGCGAGGGCTGTCTCCGTAGAGTGATTTGCCCTGAAATCAGACTGAAAGGGTTCATAGAGATTGTTAGACGCTAGGTGTTCATTTAGCTGCTGTGCAACAATGTTTTCGAGGATTTTCGAGATAAAGGGATGGTGGGACACCGGCCGGTAGTTTACCATGAGGTCAGGATCGAGGTTAGGTCTTTTGAGACTTAAAGAGAATGAATAGCCTCTTTTTTAAATGCTAGGGGAACAGTGCCAGAGGAAAGTGATACGTTTATAATATTTAGCACTGATGGTCCTAATATTACAAACAGCTCCTTGATAAGTTTCCCAGGAAGTGGGTCAAGTAAACATGTTGTTTGTTTTGTCCCATTTACACGCCGCAGGAGTTCCTCTAATGTTATTTCATCAAAAAGAGAGACTATTTTGGAGGGCAATATTCGTCGTATATAAATTCGTATCTGGTTAATAGAACCCAGTTGTACCTTGGACGTGTTGTCTTTTATCTCCTTTCTAATGAGTTCAATTTTCTTATTAAATAAATTCATAAAGTCATCTGCCGATTGGGTGGAGCTACTGGGAGGAGTCCCTTGTTGGGTTAGCGATTCTACTGTACTGAACAAATATTTAGGATTGTTTTATTGAGGCAGATGAGATTTGAGTAGTAATTAGCTTTACCTAAGGTAAGCATGCGTTTATAAGTTATTAAACTATCACTCCATGCTTGATGGAAAACCTCAAGTTTAGTCGCACGCCATTTGCGTTCCAGCTTTCTACATGATAGATAGTTTAGGAGCTCTAGTTTTTGCCTCTCAGTCTAATCTATTCTGTGACATATGCACTTTCCTGTTTAATTCCAACACTGGAATCAGTCTGTGGTTTCCCTCCAAAAATTTGGTTCAATGCTGTCTTCATTGATTACAACTTGAGGTCAGTGCTTGCTGGACGAGTTAACTGATTATCTTTTGTGTCCACACATGCAGTATCCAGCAGTTTGAAAGCCAAAACTGCATCTGGAAGTTCCATAAAATTGTTTTTTCTCTTTGTTAAGGAGGGTGTTGGGGACCCTCATATATACACAACCAACACAATAAATTAAATGGCTAAATAAAGTAATGGTAAACAAAGTTGCACTTCAATATTGAACATGTAGGCAGAGGTACTGATAATCAAGTTAGAACCTTTGTAAACAAAAGTGCAGAGTAACAATATAAACACTACAGTATAAACAAATGTATTAACATATCACATGTAAAAACATTTTAGTCTGGCAGATTCCGGGTGAGAAACACCATCATGACATGACAACATGGTAAATGTCTGTCAAATGTTTGCAGCGTTTTTTTCGAAATGCTAGTTTCTCAACAGTATTAGAAGGCAGTATGTCTTTGGTAAACCACACTTTCTATGAGAGCCCACCGCTGTTTTGGTTGCACCGACCTTGTTTACCAAACGCCTCAGGGAGTGTGGACTGTCGGGACATCGGCTCTGTATCTTTATATGCATGTCTTTCACTAGTTGGAAATACTGAGTCGGGTAGTTGTTTCAAGTGGAGTTTCGTTTTGGATTTTTTTTTTGCCACCACTCTCAAGAACATTCGGCAAACTGTCTCCTCAATGTTGATAGACTCATATTGTTCCAAAGTTTAAAATTGAAATTTTTCCACACTGGTGCAGTGGCATTTGGTTTTGCGATCATCTTTTGTGTCGTAATTATTACCATAGCTACTGTTGTATTGGTCATCACAGGCTAAATTGTTGCACTGTGTGATGCCAGCGACCTCACCTCTCCGCACAAAAACTGCTAATGAATGACAAGATGCTTCACCATTTGGCACCTTCCTTGCATTCCGCTATGGTACTAACGCCCGCAGCTGCTGAAACCGATGCAAAGAGTGACCGCTCTTGCAGCCCGGTAAAACGCATGCACATGTCATTTTATTTTATTTTTTATTTATTTTTTGCCCTGTCCAGCTTCCCAGGCAAATCATATAGTTGATGTATAGTTGATATCGGCTGTTCAGATTTACTTTACAAAAGAGAAGTGTAGGATACTTCTCTTGTTGCCTTGTTTGTATTTGACTAAGGCTGCAGCTAACGATTATTTTTCTATCGATTAATCTATAGATTATTTTTTTCGATTAATCGGTTAATCTATAGATTATTTTTTTCGATTAATCTATAGATTATTTTTCCTTTTACCGATAATTTTTTTTATTTAAAATGAGGATGAAAAAATAAATGTAGGCCAGTTTTTTCAAAAGGCATGGCTTTTATTTACAAAAAAAAAAGTATGGCCACTCAGTCAACATTGACAACAACATGACAAAATATTCTGTAACAATGTAAACATTTAAAACTTTTAACATTTAACAAAATTAAAAGTATCTTATTTGCTTTTTAATGTGCAAATATAAAAGTAAACATCCAGTGCAAATCTTAATATTCTGCAATAGTATAAGCATTTCAAAAGTAAAAGTATTGCTTATTTTGCTTTAAAATGTGCAAAAATAAAGATAGACATCCAATACAAAAAAGTGCAAAACGAAATATTCTGTAACAACAGTGTAAACATTTCAACAAAAGTGAAAGTATTGCTTATTTGCTAAAATGTTCAAAAATAAAGATAAACATCCAATACAAAAAAGTGCCAATCTAAATATTCTGGAGCACTGTAAACATTAAGTATTGCTTTTAAAATGTGCAAAATACACATCCAGTCCAACACAGTACACAATAACCAATTCTACTCATTCCAGTGAGTGACTAACAGTTGTAATGAAGAAAGGTTAGCATGTCTACATGCTCTGGGTGAGGCTGCTTCTTTTCTTGTTTACAATATTCCCAGCAGCTGAAAATAGGCGCTCAGAAGGGGTCGATGTGGCTGGAACTGAGAGGTAATTAGCCTTCACCTCAAGCCAGGACTGCGAGTGAGCTGAGCTGCAGTTTAAGTTTCTAGAAGGTCAACGGGCTCATAGTGATAGATAGTACTTTATTGATTCCTTCAGGAGAGTTCCCTCAGGAAAATTTAAAGATGTTACTAGTAGTTGACTGGGAGGTGTTTATTATCATTTGGGGAGAGTCCGCTGCCTGATGCTCACCTGCTAAACACCTATCTGCTCGACGCTGAAGTGCTGACTACATGCGCTCTGAATATGCACTGCTGATGATTGGCTGTTAACGATCTGAATGCGCACTGCTGATTGGCTGTTAGCGCTTTCTGTGTACCAATCAGATGGTTGTGTGGGTGGGACAATGCTGTGTGCTGAGACAGAGGCAGAAGGAGCAAAGCAGCTTGTTAAGACTTTAGCTTTAGCTTAGAAACTCGTTCGGTACACCTTCGTACCGAACCGAAAGCCCCGTACCGAAACAGTTCAATACAAAACACGTACCGTTACACCCCTAGCAGATACAAATGACACATTCATGTTTTTGTGTAATGATGACAACGTATGCTCACACGGACGATTGACTAAGTTGATGGTTGATGGTTTTCTTTTCTAATGTTCGTTCATAGTCGTTGTGCTGCTATGATAGGCCATTTCCGCTCGACACAGTGTGCATACAACAACATTATTAGGCCGTGTATTGAAATACTCCTACACTTTTGACGACTTTTGGCGTGCTTTTTCCCCCTCGCTTGCACCTGACGGTAGTGTGACGTAAATATGCGACGCGTCGACGCACAAAAACGGCGTCGACGTATTTACGTAACCGATGACGTCGACTATGTCTACGCGTCGTTTCAGCCTTATATTTGACTTTATCAAATGTATTTATATTATCATTTGGTGCAGCCGGGCCGGAGCAGGAGGGGATAGAAAGAGAAAAAAAGGAAGACAGAGGGGGGAATTGTGGGGACAAGAGGGGGATTAGACAGAGAGACAAAAACAACAACAGCAAACACAACAACAACAATAGAGCAACATCAGCAAATATGATGGTAAAAGTAATAGCTAATAAGCAGTTAGCGAAAATAATACAGAAATGACAATGAGCATTATTACACTAAAAATGGAGCAATACAAATACCAATAGAATTAGCGCTATTGATAATAAACAATACCCATACTTTACCTTTATTATCAACAATACAGTGGTTCAAATGCAACAATACATATACGTAATGATAACTTGAGATACGAAAGAATGCAGAAAAATGGAGGGGAAGAAAGAGAAGCAACCTACATTAACCTTGTAGATTGTTATAGTAACAATAGGTTAAGCTTTGTCAGAGTGCCATGTGTTATACCCAGTTTACCCTAGGGTAACAACATTAATATATGTTTGATGAAACGTGATTATGTGCATGAGTGCATGTGTGCATATGTACTTGTATATGTACAGTAAGTGTATATCTGTGTTTGTACAGTGAATGTATATGTACAGTATGTGTATATGTGTGTTTGTACAGTGAATGTATATAATAATAATAATAATAATACCTGGGATTTATATAGCGCTTTTCTAAGTACCCAAAGTCGCTTTACATGTTAAAAAACCATAATTCATTCACACCTGGTGGTGGTAAGCTACTTTCGTAGCCACAGCTGCCCTGGGGTAGACTGACGGAAGCGTGGCTGCCAATTTGCGCCTACGGCCCCTCCGACCACCACCTATCATTCATTCACCGGTGTGAGCGGCACCGGGGGCAAGAGTGAAGTGTCCTGCCCAAGGACACAACGGCATGGTAAGAGGCGGGGAGCGAACCGGCGACCCTCAGGTTTCTGACACGGGCGCTCTACCCACTACGCTATACCGCCCAATATGTATAGTATGTGTATGTGTGTGTTTGTGAATGTATATGTACAGCATGTGTATACAGTATGTGTGTTTGTACAGTGAATGTATATGTACAGTATGTGTATATGTATGTTTGTACAGTGAATGTATATGTACAGTAAGTGTATGTGTATGTTTGTATAATGAATGTGCGTGTGGATTTACGAACTTTGAGTGTGTAAATATGTACTGTATTTGTATATGTATGTGGGAGCGTAGGTACCTATGTATGTATGTATGTGAGTATATGTGAATTTGTATGTACAATACATTTGACTCCCAGTGTGTGTGGGAGCCAGAGTACGGCCCCAGCCTCCCCGAGAACCCAACCCACAAACAGTAGGTGTGGTGCCCAGGGAACCAGGGACCACACATGGCATTTTAGCGAGGTTGGCATAGTTATCGAGTTCATTTTCATTTATCGTTCAATTAATTGACTTATTGAATATCCTCCCAAGTCTATGTGTTTGTCGTGTTGCCTGTGTGTCATATTTTAATGACACTTTTAACAGACTGCAAAGTCCTAATCAGCGTTGTACCATCCACAATAAAAAGCCAGTGAGATGACACCATAATTGTTAGGTTGTACATTCAGTACTCATCTGAGAAACTGCAATCAAGTATAGAAGTGTCCTTTGTAGATCAAAATTGTCTTAGGATCGTAATTAGTTTCTGAAAGGGAAACTGTGCTTTTTTTGGAATGTTGCCTATGTCTTTCACAATCATTATGAAAGACATGACGATGGATGGATTTTTTAAATTTTTGCATTCTATCTTATAAATAAGAGTAAATAAAAGTCCGCTTACAGCAGAGCCAATGGGAGCGCCTCTATTTTGCCCATAAAATCCAATAAATAACCATTCTAAAACCGCCAACAATACTCCGAACACATTTCGTGATTTGAATGTTAACCAAGTATTACTGATACTGTTATTATAAGCGCTAACGCAGACAAACTGTTTACATCATCGATTGGTCTGCTGCATCCTCGCTTCCTTGCTCCCTGTAAGCTTATTGGCTCTCATGAAGTCTGCATTCAGTAATAATCAGTGATGAGAAAAAAGGAAACGTTGTGAGGCATTTTTTAAATGAATGTGCGCACGTATGCTTAAAATGATCAAAATACGTAAATATTATATGTAATTAAATGCCCATTACTACATTACATACAATATATACTGACATCATGTATATAAAACCTCAACGGAGGTGTTTGGATGTTTTTTAAGGTCTTTATAGCTCCCATAGGCTCCACTGTAAGCTGACTTTTGATCGAATTTATTTAATATTTACAATGCAAAAAATAACATCCACCGTCATGTCTTTCATAATGATTGTCAACCACAGGAAAAATTCCAAAAGTGCAGTTCCCCTTTAAGTGTAAAACTATAACTACACGTGAAAATTAGTCCCACTTTGTCACATGCCTGCATTATGAGAAAAACTCTGGGTTGCAGTGTGTGCTTCCTCTTGAACAATCAATAGCGAGTCGACATCATTCCAGCATCATCTCCATGGAAACGAGCAGCAGCCGCTGTTATGATTGGGCCCTGTCTGAATTCTTGCCCTTTTGTGATAGGACGATGGAAGAGATCCTCCCCACCCCTTATCTCTCAATGACACACACGTCTCACACACATTTTTCATCTCATTCTTTTTCTTCACCTTTTTTGGTGCCGGAACCATAGGCGATCAAGCAGCATGTCGTGTCTTCTTGCATCTGGATTATAGCAGTACAATGCACTGATGAGAATGGAGGCATAGTGGAAGAGCTAAACAACCCCAGAAATCTCTGCCTTACTGGTGGACTGAAATGCATCCTGTTCGGTGGAATCTTTTTTTGCTATTTTATGTAATGTTTCTCTATTTTTTCTGGATATCACACTGCCTGTCTGGTGACAGTGGTAATTCATGGATAGACAGTCTCTATTTGTAACAAATTGTTACTCTGAAGCTCAACTTTGCTGAGAAGTGTGGTCAAGAATGCTAACATGAAAATGACTGTACGGAATTTACATCAGACACAGGCCAAAATATGTCCTATTTTAGAGCGCATCGTCTTTGTTTTGAAAAACGTCATTGCTCAGACAGGGACTCAACGCTCTTACAAGAATTATCTTTCAATGATGCAGAACAGTGACTAGAGTATTGAGAGTATCTTTGAAAAAGAGAACACCCTTTGTTGTATCAACTCTACAAGGATTCAGAAATGTGAACGATTTTTTAGGTTGCAAACAATTGTGGTTATATGATCATGTGACATTTCAGCTTGGCTGTGAAAAACACTTATGTGTATGGTCTGCCTTATGATTCCAGGCAAAACTTGTCAGATTTGTTTCATGTTTTTTTTATCCAATTCAAAGTCAGCTTCAGCATAATATAGTCACTGTTGTCTCTCCTTGACTAACTAAGTGATTTATGACCTGTCAACTCAACTAGAGATGCCTAAGCCTAAGTCTCTAAAGTAAACATGGAAAAATCTCGAGGAAAAAAGCAACAAGAGTTGAAGAAATCAGAACACAGAGATGATAAACAACGGCTGTCGGACAAGGCCATGGTAGCCCGGGCTGATATCACTTTAACAACAACGTTAAGGAAGAGACACCATTCACTTTATGCAAACCTCAACAGACTTGAAACAGAAAAGCAACACAAGGTATGTGATTTTGTGTGTTTTGATGGTATCTTGTGTTTTAAGCTTAGAGCTTTGTCAATAGCAGATGAAAACTAGTATGTTACAGACAAAATAAGAAATGAATATTATGTCTACATCTCAACATGTGGGTTACAGGGGCATACATACTATTTGGTGCAATTGGTGGAGTTGAAGTAGTGCAGAAGCTCCCAAAGTTGTTTTACCCTTTTGGACATTGAAATGGCTTTATACCTTTAAGGGTGCAACGGTACAGATAGTCCACGGAAAACCTGCATTTTTGGACCACGTTTTGAGTTAATCTTCCATAAGTTTTTTGTGTTTAAGGAGAACACCTTTTTTTCCTATCAAATATGTCTCTTTATTTAGCTTGTTAGCAAAAACTAAATTTTGCAATAAACAAAGTATCACCGGTGTTCTAAATACTCAAAGGCTTTTCTAAAGTTAACAGTTGGAATGCACAAAAATGTATATTTGAACCAATACTGATAACCTATCATTTCCAAACCTTTACAATATATAACGATAACTGTTATATATGTATTCATATTTACTCAAGATTGCCATTAGCAACAACATTAAAACAAGTGGTCGCATCTCTTGTTGATTGACAAAAATTAAATAAATGCAATTACATTTATTTTTTATTTTTAATGTATTATATTTAAAGTAAAATTATCGAAAAACAGACTGATAACCACACGTTGATAAAATTATGGACCGACTAGTGTTAGCTTGCTAGTTAGCTTAAATGCTAACATGAAAACAAGAAACATTAATGTCTTTCCTCGTTAAAAAAAGTCCTACAGTATTCACAGTGAACATTAAGGCTGTGCTGTCTTTGCACAAAGTGATCGATTTAAACTCCACAATACCGTGTTGAACAGACAGTTGTGTTCAACAGGAAGTGAACTCGCGTGAAGTCACATGAACCAGAAGTGAAAGTAAGTGATCACCCACATTGCATTTATTGAAAAAATATTCTAAAACGTTTACAAATTAAAATAAAGGAATATAAATACAAAACCCAAAATCAGTGAAGTTGGCACATTGTGTAAATGGTAAATAAAAACAGAATACAATGATTTGCAAATCCCTTTCAACTTATATTCAATTGAATACACTGCAAATACAATATATTTAATGTTGGAACTGAGAAACTTACCGGTAATTTTTTTGTGCAAATAATCATTAACTTAGAATTTAATGGCAGCAACAAAAGTTGGCACAGGGGCATTTTTACCACTGTGTTACATCGCCTTTCCTTTTAACACACTCAATAAACGTTTGGAAACTGATGAGACCAATTTTTGAAGCTTTTCAAGTGGAATTCTTTCCCATTCTTGCTTGATGTACAGCTTAAGTTGTTCAACAGTCCGGGGTCGCTGTTGTCGTATTTTACGCTTCATAATGCGCCACACATTTTCAATGGGAGACAGGTCTGGACTACAGGCAGGCCAGTCTAGTACCCTCAGTCTTTTACTACGAAGCCACGCTGTTGTAACATTTGCAGAATGTGGCTTGCCATTGTCTTGCTAAAATAAGCAGGGAAAAACACGTTGTTTGGATGGCAACATATGTTGCTCAAAAACCTTTCAGCATTAACGGTGCCTTCACAGATGTGTAAGTTACCCATGCCTTGGGCACTAATACATCCCCATACCATCACAGATGCTGGCTTTTGAACTTCGCGCCTAGAACAGTCCGGATGGTTCTTTTCTTCTTTGGTCGACGTCCACAATCTGGCGTGTTGGTCAGCTTTAGGGGCATGTAGAGTTGGGTGTCATCAGCATAACAGTGAAAGCTAACACCGTATTTGTGTATGATGTCAACTAGCGGCACCATGTAGATGCTGATGAATGCAGGGCCAAGAACCGAACCCTGGAGACAGGGGTGCAAATTAACACTCGCCAGTCGCCATTTGCGAGCTATTTTTAGCTTTGGCGAGTAAAATATTTGCCTAACTTGCCACGCTGGCGAGTTGAAAAAGTGAGGTTCACAACAGCAATAATGCAGCGCTTACCGGTACCTAAAGCAACACGGAGATCATTATTTTACCAAGCACATATTTGTTGTGATGTCACGTTCGACGTTCCGTAGACTAGTTGCTAAGAGACGGCAGTTAGCTAGCCTAGTAGTTAGCTTAGAGCGCGCACTACAGGGATATCTCTCAGGCGACAGTCACAGAGTGTACCGGTAACGTTACTCGAGTCTTAATAGCTAACAATCATTCTTCCTAGCCTTAAGCCTATAAATCTTATCGTTATGTGGCGCTTCCTGAAACCCATAGCTAAAAAGGCACGGACGGAGGAGGAGGAGGAGGAGGAGGAGGGGGGTCGCGATGCGAATGCTGCGAAACCCAAACCGACCAGCGCTGGAACTGGGGGGAGAAAGTTTCAGACGAAGTGGCTATACGACGATGCAGGGAAAAAACGCGACTGGCTGACTGTCAAGAACAACATCATGTTTTGCACTGTGTGCACAACTTTTGGAAAGGACAAAAAAAGTCAGGCGAGTCACTTTGTTGTGGGCTGCTCCTCGATGAAAGTTGAAAGTATAATATCACATGAAGGCACTCGCAACCACGACAAAAATATGAAAATAAAGCAAGCCAAGTCTGCCCCACTCCATGAAGCGCCCTCGGTGCAAGTTCTCACTAAACTCTCGGACGTAAACACCCAGAAGATGAAGCTTCTTTTCCGAAATGCGCACGCCATCGCCAAGAAAGGTCGACCCATCACCGACTACGTCTGGCAATGCAGGTAATTGTTAGCTGTGTCCTGTGTTTATATTTACATTACAAATGCCATGGATGTAAAGTGACAGTTTAATGATTGTGGTTACACATCGACAGTGACAGTGTTGATATATAGTTTGATGTCTGGATGTAATGTTACAGTGGCAGGATTGGATAGTTTAATGATAGTGGTAGCAGTGTGCTGCTGATATATTTTCATGCCATGTCTGGGGATTTAAAATTGGTAAATAGCTAATCATATATTGCTTTTGTTATTCCTGCAACGTGGCTGACATTTATGCATTATGCACTAGAAAGTATAGCTGTTTGAGTTCAATTGTTTGAATGTTTTTATACTCTCTTTCTTTTAAGCTTGGATGAGAAAAAGGGGCTGTCCGTGGGCAAAACCTACAGGAACCGCGAGACCGGCAAGCTCTTTGTAAAGTACATTGTTCTGAGACGTTAATTTTTTCTATATATGTTAATCTGATGTTCTTTCATTAATGTTCTTTCATTATTTATATCCAGACAATGTTGGCAACAGATTTAATATTTTTTTCCTATATTTTTTGTAGCAAGCAGTTCACGGTCAATCAGACTTGCATATTACTTTTATTTTATTGATTGAATGCAGATATTTTTTAATGTTTAAATGTAAAAAAATTAATGTAAATATCCAGACAATGTTGAAAAATATTTAACTATTTCTTTATTCTTTGTAGCAATCAATGCACTGTAAAACTTGTATATTACTTAAATTTTATTGAATACAGATCTTTTAAAATCTTATCTGCACTGCATCATGCGTCCTGCTTCTAGTTTCATAGGATAGTAAAAAAAAGAATCTATATACTCTATATACTATACTGTGGCCCCTGGTTGGTTGTAGAATTGGTTTTAATGTGACGTGAACACTTCTACATGGCGGAATACAATGGTAAAGGAAATAGTTTGTTTTGGCATTTGGCGAGTAAAAAATATGGTTGGCGAGTATGTTTTTTCACCTACTAGCCACTTGGCGAGTTGGTCAAAAAGTTAGTTTGCACCCCTGCCTGGAGAACTCCACATGTTACCTTAACATAGTCCGAGGTCACATTGTTATGGGAGACGCACTGCATCCTGTCAGTAAGATAGGAGTTAAACCAAGACAAGGCTAAGTCTGACATACAAATACGTGTTTTGATACGCTTTAATAAAATATTCTGATCAACGTATCGAAAGCAGCGCTAAGATCAAGAAGCAGCAACATGGATGACGCATCAGCATCCATCGTTAGCAATAGATCATTAGTCATTTTTGCGAGGGTTGTCTCCGTAGAGTGATCTGCCACTGAAACCGGATTGAAAGGGTTCACAGAGAGTGTTAGACGCTAAGTGTTCATTTAGCTGCTGTGCAACAATTTTTTTGAGGATTTTCGAATTAAACAGAAGGTGGGACACCGGCCGGCAGTCAGGATCGAGGTTAGGTCTTTTGAGCAGAGGATGAATAACCACTGTTTTTTAATGCTAGGGGAACAGTGCCAGAGGAAAGTGATAAGTTTATAATATTTAGCACTGATGGACCTAATATTACAAAAAGCTCCTTGATAAGTTTCCCAGGAAGTGGGTCAAGTAAACATGTTGTTTGTTTTATTCCATTTACACGCCGTAGCAATTCCTCTAATGGTTTTTCATCAAAAAGAGAGAGACTATTTTGGAGGGCAATATCCGTCGTATATACAGTCATATCTGTGTTAATAGAACCCAGTTGTAGCTGGGATGTGTTGTCTTTAATCTCCTTTCTAATTAGTTCAATTTTCTTATTAATGAAATTCATAAAGTCAAGCTGCTGCCCCCGTGACCCGACCTCGGATAAGCGGAAGAAGATGGATGGATGGATGGATGGATCTGCCGAGTGGGTGGAGCTACTGGGAGGAGTCCCTTGTTTGGTTAGCGATGCTATTGTACTGAACAAATATTTAGGATCGTTTTTGTTGAGGCGGATGAGATTTGAGTAGTATTTAGCTTTAGCTAAGGTAAGCATGCGTTTATAAACTATTAAATTATCACTCCATGCTTGATGGAAAACCTCAAGGTTAGTCGCGCGCCATTTGCGTTCCAGCTTTCTACATGATAATTTAAGAACTGTAGTTTCTTCTGTAAACTATGGGGTACGCCTTTTAGGGGCCCTTTTTAGCTTTAGCGGTGCTATGGTATCAATGGTTTCGCGAAGGGCGTCGTTAAAGTTGTTAGTGAGGTTATCAATAGAGCCCACACAATTTGGGGAATGGTGCCATTACCGAAGGCAGTAGGCCAGCAAGAGTCATCGTTGTGGCAGCATTAATGTTGCGGCTGCTCAAGCAGTTATTATTATTATTAGCTTGTTGACAATGAGTCAGAACTTCAAATTTTATAAGGTAATGATTGGACATTACTTTAGTATACGGGAGTATCATAAATTTGGAGGTGGTGACACCCCTGACAAGCACTAGATCTATCGTATTACCGTTGCGATGCGTGGGTTCATTTATTATTTGTGTAAGACCACAGCTATCAATTATAATCTGGAGTGTCCGATGAGGTATTCATATGGATATTAAAGTCCCCCATTATAATTATATTGTCGGCGTGCGTCACTAGATCAGTGACGAACTCTGAGAATTCACTGATTAAGTCCGAATAGGGCCCAGGGGGGGCGGTAGATAACAGCCAGGTAGAGAGGCAGCGGTGCGACAGACCTCATAGTAAGCACCTCAAATTATTTATATTTATTACTTAGGTTGGGGGTAAGGTTAAGGTTTTCATTGTATATTAGTGCGACCCCCCCACCCCTTTTAAGGGGACGGGCAATATGCGCATTCGTATAGTTAGGAGGAGATGCCTCATTCAGCACAAAAAAATCTTCTGGTTTGAGCCAGGTTTCGCTGAGACCAATGACGTTAAGATTGTTGTCTCTAATGACCTCATTAACTAATAAAGTTTTGGGAGAGAATGATCTTGTGTTTAAAAAGCCCATATTGTAGGTAGTGGTATGTTTTGAGGAGTTTTTCGTTAAAAGTATCTGTAGTATTCATATTAATAATGTTGCGTTTATTTTGCGTAGTGCGCTTTAAATAATTTCGACCATATCTAGGAATTGTGTTAACCATGATAACAATGATAAGGCAGGGGCTCTAAAGCATGCATGCATATATATATATATATATATATATATATATATATATATATATATATATATATATATATATATATATATATAATATATATATATATATATATATATATATATATAATATATATTATATATATATATATATGTATGTATATATATATATATATATATATGTATATATATATATATATATATATATATATATATATATATATATATATATATATATATATATATATATATATATATATATGTATGTATATATATATATATATATATATGTATATATATATATATATATATGTATATATATATATATATATGTATATATATATATATATATATATATATTATATATATATATATATATATATATATATATATATATATATATATAATATATATATATATATAATATATATACTATATATATATATATATATATAATATATATATATATATATATATGTATATATATTTATATATATATATATATATATATATATATATATTAATATATATATATATATATATATATAATATATATATATATATTATATATATATATATACAAATCCTGTTTCCATATGAGTTGGGAAATTGTGTTAGATGTAAATATAAACGGAATACAATGATTTGCAAATAATTTTCAACCCATATTCAGTTGATAAACATATTTTTTTTTGCAAATAATCATTAACTTTAGAATTTGATGCCAGCAACACGTGACAAAGAAGTTGGGAATGTTGGCAATAAATACTGATAAAGTTGAGGAATGCTCATCAAACACTTATTTGGAACCTCCCACAAGTGTAGTGGATTGTCCGAAGCTTAAGCAGGCAACAAAAGTAGTTTAGTACAACAAATTTATTTACCCATTATCAGAAGTGCAGGTTGAATTGAGTTGGTCGTGCAGACAAACCACAAGTTACTCCGGAGCCAACAAGACACACACAAGCCAAAATCACCCCCGAGTTCCAGTCTTCTGCCATTTTTTATATGTCTGTTGTGCGTCATCGTTCCTTATCGAGTGCGTCAAATGTCTTGTTTTGCTTTTCCTATCTGTTCCATAACAACTCGAATCCTTTAGACAGTCAACACATTCTATAGACAGGTTGGCACGACTTAATATTCACTTTTGTCCCACAACTGGTCCATTCAATGGCACAAAAATACAAGAGTATTGAAAATGAGCGGACATTCTTAAAAGACAAGAAATATAGGTCAAAAGGTCAGAAATTCTACTACATACCCGCCTTCCAGGGTCTTAAGACCCTGGACCAAAACAATTTCTGATATAGACCACTAACTTAAATCTCTACCGCAGATAGAGGCAAAAACCTCAATGTTTTTATACGAGGCAAAAATTCCGTCTATGACCCTCCTTCAGAGCGATCGCTGTTACCAGCCTGCAGTAAAACCATCTCACAGAACACAATTAGTGGCCTACCCTTTGATTTAGTAAAGGAATAACAAATACTTTGATCATGGACATCCTTGAACATAAATAGATGAATGTATATAGACTTATGACTGTAAGACATTTGCAAAAATATTTTTCCCGGCATTTGCAATGGATGTAGTTACCAATATTGTTAATTACCAATTAATTTTGAACACACAACTGAATTTCGTATGAGTCCATGTTCGATTAGTGCTCGTATAGATGGCTCGGTGGTGCCTGAGGCTGGTGGCCTGCCGACACCTCGTTGGGCTTTTGGCTGCCTTGGTGAAGAAAGAGATCCACTCAAACAGTCTGTCTCTCTTTGGGGTGTGGTTCAGTCCATTGGGCAGACTGTTCAGTGGCATGTGCGTGCTGGCCGAAATTGGGGAAAACTCAGGTAGAGTTGGAGCTGTGGGGGCTTTGGGGAAGGCTGGGGCAGAGTATGGGGCGTGGGGCTTTGGTCCAGGCCCTCGGCTTGCTTCAGGCCTCCTCGCTGCTTCGGCACTCCCGACACTTCTTTCCACAGCTGCTGGAGTCCCGGTGGACACATTGGCTGGCAACCTTAGTTGTTCTCGTCATCGCTGGCAAGGTGTTGTCTCTCCTCTCGGTTCCTTCCAGTCAGGTATCGGGTGTTGGTCCTGGATCGGCTTTGACCGTGCCCCTCTTAGCGAGTGCAAGGGAATCTGGAGTGGCTGCTTTCATCCTCAAATCTGCACAGAGGAACTGGCACACAAATTCTACATTTTGCAAACTTACCATTTTGGTCTCATGGTCTTTCTACCTTCCTAGGAAGCTGCTGGTCCTGAGAAGTGCTGATCTTGTGACTGAAGAAGATTAACCTGTTTTCTTAAAATAGGTGCCGTTGTTTGACCTAATCTTTTTGGGGAAACCATGTCGGGATATTAGATCATTCACAAAACATTTAATTACTGAATTGGCACCCTCCTTTGAGGTTGGGGTTGCTTTCGCCAACCACTGCAATTGTCAATCTAAATTATTACGTTCCTTTATCCTTGTACCGGATTGATCATATCGATTAAATAAAACCTCAACACGCTCAAACTTGACCCAATCCAAACTCACCTCCCCCCTCTGTCCCTCTCACAGGGACAGTGTTAGTCGTAGTAATAGTAATAGTAGTAGTAGTAGTAGTAGTTTCAGAAACATCCAAGAAAAAGAAAAGACAGCTGATAGTCAAGTGCAGCAAGAACAGAGGCGGAGGACAGGTCATGTTTGAGGTCACTGTTCGCTTTTGCAATAGTACTTTGATATTTCACAACACCTAGTGAATTATTGTGGCCTCAATAATTCACTAAATAGTTGTATTTAATTTAGTCTATCTATGATGGGACAATGCACAGAAACATTAAGTTCAGAAACAGATATGTTCTGTACCAGATTATATCTAAATAGCTACTTTCCATCTGTAGTCCCTGGCTACCTAAATTAAAGGGATCCACAAATCAAGCACTAAAATTATGACACTAATTAATCATAATAATATATACATTCATAATAATCAATAATTAATCAAAAATAATCATACTGTAGCATGTATTCAATTATAAGAAAAGTCACCAAATGCCCCTTCATGGACACATACTTACCATACAATACAACCACACCTTATTTACATCATCACACAAAGACCATACATGCTCTTGTTCACATCTGTCATCATTCGTAAAAACAACCAAGATTTTAACAGCCATACCTCACAATTTACAGCAAAATTGCTCTCATAGATAAATATAATACTCATTAATTTGATGTGTCAACATAATGCCCCTCTTAGTGACCGTGTGAGCAGCCTTGATTGCTCCAAAGCCACTTTTTTTTTTATTTCAAATTTTCTATTCCTTTTGTTATAACGTGGAGAAGGCTAATTGGTCTGTACATGTTCTGGTCTTCTTTATTTCCTGCTTTATGGATTTAATCGTAGTAGCAGTTTCTCGACGTGGTAGGTAAAGTGTTTTCCGTTTAATTTATTTATCAATCGTTGTTATACGAGCAATAATACAATCCTTATATGTTTTTAGGAAGATAGTGTCCAACCCATATATATATCTCTAGATCGTGAGTCTGATAATGCAGTGAAGATTTTGTTCAACTTTGTTTCATTTGTTAATTCTAAAATTAGTCCATATGAATAAATGACAATTATTTGCACTGATTTTGAGGGACTCTTTATTCAGGGTTTGTACAGACTGGATGAAATGTTCATTAAAATTATTACTTATGTCCAGACTGTCTGCGATAGTAGCACCATTGATATTTAATGTTATAGTGTTGTTTCTTGTTTGCGCTCTTTCCGTAAGTTTGTATCTGGTTTTCCATAACTTTCTAATGTTCCCTTTTGCAGCTTTGATTAATTTTAAGTGAAAGTCAGCCTTAGACTTCCGCATAAACATTGTAACTTTGTTCCTCCAAACTTTTAAATCATACGATCTGTATTTAGACCTGTTTTAATTGCTCTTATAAGAGCTGAGTCCTCATGTCTTTATTAGAATCCAAATTGTTTTATTAATCCAATGGTATTTTTATTTTAGCACTCTTCTTTCTGGTTTTGTTTTCGTGTATTTACAGATGTTCTCTTTGCTTTTTGTCATCCAATTGTAATTCTAGTAGAGCTGCTTATCATTTGTATCATGTAGAAGCCGTTTATAATATCCTTAAGTTTCTTTCTACGTGTTTTATTTAACCAGTCCAGATTAACGTCCCCCATGACGTTACTTCTTTCATACTATGCTGTTTGAGGATGTCTGAAAATGAATCAAGAAAAATGTCTTTAGCTGTGGTCGGTCGGTATACTACAATTACCTTGAAATACATTTCTGAGGAACATGTGATTTTAATTTCAACATACTCAAATTGATCTACTTTTAATGTTTTCCCTTTCATAAATCATAATTCCTCCCCCCTTTGTCACTCGATCTGTCTTTTCTGTAATCTTGTACCCCGGGACATTAATTTGAACGAAAGGTGTTGTGGGTTTTAACCATGTCTCTGATAGACAAGGTAATCCGGATTAGAGTCTGACAGTAACTGCTGTATTTGTTCAGTATGTTTCCTGTGGTAGAAAGTTTAATAATGCGGACACGTTTGTTACTGATTACTTTCTACAGACTTCTGTCTCTCTGCGACTTTGTGTATGTAATAAGCAACTATAAATATTTGAGATGCTTAAATTTTGTTTTAGCTCAGCTGTTGTGTAGCTGCTAGCTCTTTGTAGCCTACAGCAGGAGTGTCCAAATTGCAACCAATAGCTATGTTTTTAACAGACAACCGAAATAATTGAAAATGTGGTATTAGCGTATCGGTTCAATCAGCGGCAGCTACGCCCTGTTTTTATCATTTGACCTAAATTTTTTGGTTTCGTAGGCAGGACAGAGGGAACAATGTGGGTCATTAGTTGTCCATCTTATACCAGTCTAATTGTTTTAAGGATAGTTCACATGAGCGGCCATACCTTGAGTCCCACCATATATAAGAGTCAAAAGGCTCCTATTATGAGTCGTCTAATTGGTGATCATACACTTTGGCGGTTTGGGTGGCAGGACACACGGACGCACCTCCGTCAGCCAGCGCTAGGACAGTTGGAGCAGTCCCCGTCTTCCATTTGTTCCTGGGAGGCGTCCCTATTAGTTGTCCGCTGATGTCGTGCTGTCAGGCAACATCAGGAAGTTCCTTCTGTGCGGTATTGAACTGTCAGGGCACAGTTCGTAAGCAGGTCATTACAAGGTGTGTGCAGGTTGACCACAAAGGAATGCTTCAAAGATTGTGTTGAACATTGTCCGTTGACACTTATGTCCAGCAGGGGTCTGTTTGTATCCTGCTGTTCGTCCTGCTGTCACACCTGTATTTTTTGTGAGCATGTTCTGGCTACAACTTTGGAGCTTGTCTTGTTCAGAGAAGTTGGCAGTCCCCCGGCTGCACATCCTTTCCAGCCTCGCTTGACCTAGCACAACCGTGGCTACCACCCAAGTCCGTCTGAATGGTTTTACGTTTTGTTGAGGTTTTTTCCTCCAGAATTTGGAACTCAAAACATGTACACCCATCGTTTTCATATCCTCTCGGTTAGTTCAATTTTGCATATCATGTTTTGTTTAAAAATTACAGTCTTAACTATCCCATTAATTGCTAATCAATAACCTTAATTCAAAGATTATACGTACTACTTCATGTGTATTTAAGTACCCTTTTAATTCACTTAAAGATTATGTATAAGTTAATTTAAACTATCATTTGTCTATCAGTAGGCGCGAGCAAGCTGTCATGCTTGCACTCTGACCTCCCGCTGTGCGTGATACTCTCCAAAACAAAGGAATGTTTTTATTCACGTTTCTCCTTATCTTTCAGCTAAATCTTTTAATCTTTTAACTTTTAACGTCCGCACTGTGTTTATTTTTATTGTCTGCATTTTAATTTTGCTTTTATTTTCTTTCATTTCCCTTTGTTTTCTGTGAAGCACTTTGAGTCTTGTCCTTGCCTTGTCTGTCTCCGACTGGTTATCTAACCTATTCACAACAAACATACAAGGCCATGCTCTAGGCGCCAGCCCTAATCACACTTCTCCTCTTTTTAACACTTTACATATCGGCTCTTATTCTATTTATTAATGTAGGCTGTTATTTGTAATTATTGGTTAGAGTGTCCGCCCTGAGATCGGCAGGTCGCAAGTTCAAAACCAAAGACCACAAAAAATGTTGGGAGACAAATCACCAAAAATTATTCCCGGGCGCATGGTATGGTGTACTGCAATGTCTAAATAAAACTATAAATTACTCCAAACTAAAATGTCAGACTGCACTTTAAAGTTACTTTTATTAAATTAATTTCCAAACTAACCACCACCACAGCAGACATCTTCCTCAATCATATCCCAATACTCCCATAAATTAGAAAGGTGTTTCACAACAATGGTTAAGTAGTTATTTTAAGTAATAGATCTCAATATGTAGAAATTAATACGACTAAATTTGCCCTAGTGTGTGAATGTTGTCTGTCTATCTATCTGTGTTGGCCCTGTGATGAGGTGGCAACCTGTCCAGGGTGCAAAGTCAAAATGTGAAACAAAAATTAAAGTTAAATCAAGTGGAAATTGACAGAGTATATGAACTACATTCTTGAGAATAGTAATTGATCATTAATATGTTGGAAGCCACATATTGAACATATTAAAGAAAAATATCCAAATCCATTGCTATTCGGTATAAAGTAAAACACACGCTGAATAAGAAATGTCTGCACATGTTGTATTATTCATTTATTTTTCCATATGTAATATTGTTTTGAAGTTTGGGGAAATGTTTATAGAATAAATATAGACCCAATACTTAAACTTAAAAGGCTCATTTCAATATTACACAAAGCATTATTGTTATGATCATATCAATCCATTTTTTAAGTCATAATGTGTTAAATGTTCAGATAATTTAATTTTAAAACAATTGCAATTATGTTTCCGAGTAAAGAACAACAGCCTTCCAGTTTGTATTCTTCGCTTGTTTACATTATGAGGAGACACTATCATTTACGGGGGATATCGATTTTTGAAATAGGTCAAGTAAAATAAAATAAAAACACAAATGTATTTCAGTTTTAGGAGTTAAATGATGTACCATCCTCAGTGATGAGCTGAACACATGTAGTTTTTTGTTATGGTTTAAGAGACCCTTGAAAAGTAAAGTTTTTTAACATTATAAAATATAGTAACAATTACTTTCATCTTTTAACGTTGATGTTCCAGGTAATTTAATGTTCAGTAATTGTATATCATAGGGCAATATAAGCTTTGGCTTCCGCCTATTCTTTTTTCGGTCATTCTTTTTCTTTTCTGTTCTGTGTGTGAATGTGTATGATTGTTAATATGTCTAATTTACTGTTAAACTACTCACATAAATTGGTTGATGGTTGATTATATGACCAAAATAAACTTATTTCATCTATTCATTCATTATCTATCGCACTCATAGTTTTATTCCATTTTGCATGTAATTATTCCTATTGATTTCTTCCCATTTCACTCAAACAACTAAACAAACAAACAAACTTGCAGCTAACCACAATCAACAGCATACCATTTACGAATACCTTCATTTGTCACTTTCTCATCTTTTCTTCACTTTCGTTTTCCTTTACAAACAACATCCTGTATCCATCTCTTCCTTACACTTCACACAATGTTTCTATTTTCTGTTCTCCTAGAAACCATTCACATAACGTAAGGTTATAAACATCCTTTTCCCATATTTTCTCAAACCATCCTCTTCACCCTCATTCTGTTTTTTCACCTGCTCTCTCTTCCTCTCTCTCTCACTTTCTCTCCTTCTCTCACAATACAAATACAATAATCCAAAATAATCAGTCTTATAAAATAATTTTAGCTTTAGATATGATTTAGGGCAGTGGTTTTCAACCTTTTTTCCCAGTAAACTAAAGAAATAAAATACAGCATAATGTCATCATTTTCTGATTTATTAAATTGTATAACAGTGCACCATATTGCTCATTTGTTGTGGTCTTACTTGACTTATTTGGACAAACAAACAAAAATAAGAATAACTAAAACGTTTTAAAAATTAAACAAGTAATTAAATTATAATAAAGATTTGTATACATATAATCAATCATCAACCTTCTTTGGATATTGCAATAGAGATCCATCTGGGCTCGTGAACTTAATTCTAAATATTTATTTTGTTGAAGAATTATTCTTCTATAATTATATTTATAAAGGATTTTGAATTGTCGCTATTTTAAAATATTTAAAATCTCAGGTACCCCTTGGCATACCTTCAAGTACCTCCCTTTTTTGTCCGGGCGGAAACACCATACCCTCATTTGAGAACTACTGGTTTAGCCTATGAAAAATCCTTTGTCTCATACATCATTACACTGTACAACTCCTCTTTGGGGGGCTAGGATGACAGGGAATGCAAAACAATAACAGTGCAATACTTTTTTAGATCATGGTCGTTAATGCCTAGTTTCTCTTTTAATAGAATCTATTTTGTTTCCATTTATACCCTTATTAGTTACTGTTTACTTTTTAGTTCTTCTTCCAAAGGGAACTCTCCTGAAGGAATCAATAACGTTTTATCTGTCTATCTATCTATCTATTACTAACCCGAGCACAATTCATGACGTCATGCTCATCTTGCAGACAGTTATTTCCATTTAGTTTTATTCTCTATTTGTAATTCTACATGCACCAATGTCACATAAAAATTTGCTTTCTTTGTTATTTATTTACATTATTATTTCTGGTTTACTTGCTGTCTGTTTACTTAAGTTCCCATATTTTGGTCTGTCTTCCTTCTGATTAGAATTTGTTTAACGCTTCTCTACGTTTTGTTTTGACAATGGCGCTGAGTGGCTCTTATCTGTACTTCTTCAGACTCTATGTTTCACAGATGCCCTTAGATGTATTAGAATATAAATTTAACTTTTATTTTATTGTGTGTTTATTCCTAAAAAAAATTAAAATGTCAATGTATGATCAATTTATCTTTATCAAATTTAAATTCAATATTATTAATTTATTTGTTGTATAACTATTAATTCAAAGTTACAGTGTGTCCTAATCTATGATGTGTGTGTTTGTCGCAACTTCCCACAGGAACTGGATGGATCAGATAAGCAGCAAAGCTGTACCAAAAAAAAAGTATACTAGACATATAAATGAATGATGAATTAAACAATGTTTCAATGTCCCACAATCCGTATTTATTTATTGATAATTAACCGTGTAATTTTCCATATATCTATTATTTTACTGGACTTAGCAAGCACCTACTACTAGCACACTCTACAGACCGAGAATAACTGTTCAACCACACTTAGTAATGCCAAGCTAGATGCTAACTTAGCCTTACTATGCCTCAGTAAGCAAACTTTTGCTAACCTAGCCCAATGCTATGCTAACACAATGCTAACCTAGCTCAATGCTATGCTAACACAATGCTAACCTAGCTCAATGCTATCAGTGTCACTCCTCTTCGAACCAATGCCTCACGCAGCTGTCACTCACACAGCCTCGTCACACGCACACACTCTTATCTCAAAATGTCTCCCAGCTGAGACTATATGCGTCACACAGTCACTCACACACAGAGAATTTACCATCCATCCATCCATCTTCAACCGCTTATACGGAATCGGGTCGCGGGGACAGCAGCTCCAGCAAAGACCCCCAGACTTCCCTCTCCAGAGCAACATTTGCGACTTCCTCCTGGGGAATCCCGAAGCGTTCCCAGGCCAGAGAGGAGATGTAATCCCCCCATCTGGTCCTTGGCCTGCCGGGGGGCCTCCTCCCAGTGGGACGTGCAACAAGGACCTCCCTAGGGAGACGCTCGTGAGGCATCCGCACGAGATGCCCGAACCACCTAAGCTGGCTCCTTTCCAAGCGAAGGAGCAGCGGCTCTACTCCGAGTCTCTCTCGGGTGACTGCACTTCTCACCCTATCTCTAAGGGAGATGCCAGCCACCCTTCTGAGGAAACTCATTTCGGCCGCTTGTATCCGCGATCTTATTCTTTCGGTCATTACCCACACTTCATGACCATAGGTGAGAGTAGGAATGTAGATAGCTCGGTAGACCGAGAGCTTTGCCTTCTGACTCAGCTCCCGTTTCGTCACAACAGTAAGTAAGTATCTCGGGGTCTTGTTCACGAGTGAGGGAAAGATGGAGAAGGAAATCAGCCGGAGAATCGGAGAATTTACCAGCACAGTTAAAAGTAAATGCAATAGACAACTACTTTTCTCATCCAGAAGCACAGCTGTATCATATCAGAACCTTAATAATAAGAACAACATTTATCATTCACTCTTAGATGGACAAATAGTCAAGTTTAAGGAGGGTATTCTGGACTTCCCTGCTTAGGCTGCTGCCCCCGCAATCCAACCTCAGAGAGCGGAATAAGATAATTAAATGGATAAATCATTCACTCATATGTTTTCTGTACATAAACTTTGTCTACTTTCTCACACGCACACACATTTTAGACAATTTCCAGACTTTTACAGATAGCGGGGCTGTGAAAAAAGCGTGAGGGGAGGTTGCGAGAGGGGGGGAAAGGAAGGGGGGGATTAAACCAGATAAGAAACCAGGTGCTACACAAAAGTTATTAAAATACGCAGATATATATATATATATATATATATATATATATATATATATATATATATAAATAAAAAAAACCACACATTTTTATCCCACAAACCACGCCCCCCTGGTCCGGACCAATATAAACAACTAATGCACGCGTGCTTTTGTGGAATCGGCCGTCTCATATCACACAAAAACCAGGTTCCATCATTGCTCATAAAACGGCGATTAACCCGTTTCATTGGAGCAGCACCTGCGTTATCAAACTGACCAACACGGATCACCGGCCTCTAAGGCGCCATAGGACCACCAGGAATCACCCAGCATCCTACAGACATCGTGTCTGGTCAGTCCCATACAGTTTCACCAAGTTTCACCAAAGCTCTACCATATGGAGCCCGAGACGCCACCTGTCTATTCTGCAGCCATTAAACAGATTCGTGACAACTTGGCTCAGTTGATCTCCTTTACCGGAGTCACTGAATGGTCACCTAATATGAGGCTTTTTTACACGCTGAGTCACAAGGACTAGGGACCGCTGCAGTTTCCACATAGACAGGTGTCTCGCACTTTCACAGACGTATCAATTTTATAAGGGCCAAATGTCACATCAGTTAGCAACCCTTGCCTTAAATTTATCTTTGTCCAACTCTGGCTAATTCTGATGTACTTGCAGAAAGAAGCATCCTCTGCCAACAACGACAGAGGATGAAGAGGTTAAAAGAAATTTTTCGTCTCACATCGTCTGTGCTTCTACACTCCAAACCACCAAAATTCTATCAACAATCCCCTAATGTTAAAAACAAGAAATCACAAATATTCAACAAACACACAGACGAATGATCACATATAAAACAACTCAATCCAACCATAATTTACCCCATTCCAGGTTGTTTTTGGAGAACCTGACTAAACCTATCTTTTATCAAAAATAAATTCAGCAATTAGTCTTATCAATCCGGCTCTCTCCAGGCAGAAAATGTTTACACTTTAAGCAAAACGCTTACCTTGTTATGCGTGCGTGCAACACACTGTCTGCCTGACTGAGAGAGCGAGAGCGGCTTTTGACCTGTAGCTTCTAAACCATCCTGTTCGTGACGCCAATTTGTGTAGTGGATTGTCCGAAGCTTAAGCAGGCAACAAAAGTAGTTTAGTACAACAAATTTATTTACCCATTATCAGAAGTGCAGGTTGAATTGAGTTGGTCGTGCAGACAAACCACAAGTTACTCCGGAGCCAACAAGACACACACAAGCCAAAATCACCCCCGAGTTCCAGTCTTCTGCCATTTTTTATATGTCTGTTGTGCGTCATCGTTCCTTATCGAGTGCGTCAAATGTCTTGTTTTGCTTTTCCTATCTGTTCCATAACAACTCGAATCCTTTAGACAGTCAACACATTCTATAGACAGGTTGGCACGACTTAATATTCACTTTTGTCCCACAACTGGTCCATTCAATGGCACAAAAATACAAGAGTATTGAAAATGAGCGGACATTCTTAAAAGACAAGAAATATAGGTCAAAAGGTCAGAAATTTTACTACACAGGTAAACAAGCAAATTGGGAACAGGTGGGTGCCATGATTAGGTATAAAAGTAGATTCCATGAAATGCTCAGTCATTCACAAACAAGGACGGGGCGAGGGTCACCACTTTGTCAACAAATGCGTGAGCAAATTGTTGAACAGTTTCAGAAAAACCTTTCTCAACCAGCTATTGCAAGGAATTTAGGGATTTCACCATCTACGGTCTAAGGGTTCAGAGAATCTGGAGAAATCACTGCACGTAAGCAGCTAAGCCTGTGACTTTCGATCCCTCAGGCTGTACTGCATCAACAAGCGACATCAGTGTGTAAAGGATATCACCACATGGGCTCAGGAACACTTCAGAAACCCACTGTCAGTAAATACAGTTGGTTGTGCAAGTTAAAACTCTCCTATGCAAGGCGAAAACCGTTTATCAACAACAACCAGAAACACTGTCGGCTTCGCTGGGCCTGAGCTCATCTAAGATGGACTGATACAAAGTGGAAAAGTGTTCTGTGGTCTGACGAGTCCACAGTTCAAATTGTTTTGGAAACTGTGAACGTCGTGTCCTCCGGACCAAAGAGGAAAAGAACCATCCGGATTGTTATAGTTGCAAAGTTGAAAAGCCAGCATCTGTGATGGTATGGGGGTGTATTAGTGCCCAAGACATGGGTAACTTACACATCTGTGAAGGCGCCATTAATGCTGAAAGGTACATACAGGTTTTGGAGCAACATATGTTGCCATCCAAGCAACGTTACCATGGACGCCCCTGCTTATTTCAGCAAGACAATGCCAAGCCACGTGTTACATCAACATGGCTTCATAGTAAAAGAGTGCGGGTACTAGACTGGCCTGCCTGTAGTCCAGACCTGTCTCCCATTGAAAATGTGTGGAGCATTATGAAGCCTAAAATACCACAACAGAGACCCCCGGACTGTTGAATAACTTAAGCAGTACATCAAGCAAGAATGGGAAAGAATTCCACCTGAGAAGCTTAAAAAATGTGTCTCCTCAGTTCCCAAACGTTTACTGAGTGTTGTTAAAAGGAACGGCCATGTAACACAGTGGTGAACATGCCCTTTCCCAACTACTTTGGCATGTGTTGCAGCCATGAAATTCTAATTTAATTATTATTTGCAAAAAAAAAATAAAGTTTATGAGTTTGAACATCAAATATCTGTCTTTGTAGTGCATTCAATTGAATATTGGTTGAAAAGGATTTGTAAATCATTGTATTCCGTTTATATTTACATCTAACACAGTTTCCCAACTTATATGGAAACAGGGTTTGTAAATACAGTATGTATATATATATATATATATATATATATATATATATATATATATATATATATATATATATATATATATATATATATATATATATATATATATATATATATATATATATATATATATATATATATATATATTTACATACATACATACACAGTCGTGGTCAAAAGTTTACATACAGTTGTGAAGGACATAATGTCATGACTGTCTTGAGTTTCCAATAATTTCTACAAATCTTATTTTTTTGTGATAGAGTGATTGAAGCACATACTTGTTGGTCTCAAAAAACATTCATGAAGTTTGGTTCTTTTATGAATTTATTATGGGTCTACTGAATATGTGACCAAATCTGCTGGGTCAAAAGTATACATACAGCAATGTTAATATTTGGTTACATGCCCTTTGGCAAGTTTCACTGCAATAAGGTGCTTTTGGTAGCCATCCACAAGCTTCTGGTTGAACTTTTGACCACTCCTCTTGACAGAATTAGTGCAGTATAGCTAAATTTGTTGGTTTTCTGACATGGACTTGTTTCTTCAGCATTGTCCACACGTTTAAGTCAGGACTTTGGGAAGGCCATTCTAAAACCTTAATTCTAGCCTGATTTAGCCATTCCTTTACCACTTTTGACGTGTGTTTGGGGTCATTGTTCTGTTGGAACACCCAACTGCGCCCAAGACCCAACCTTCGGGCTGATGATTTTAGGTTGCCCTGAAGAATTTGGAGGTATCCTCCTTTTTCATTGTCCCATTTGCTCTCTGTAAAGCACCAGTCCCATTGGCAGCAAAACAGGCCCAGAGCATAATACTACTACCACCATGTTTGACGGTAGGAATGTTGTTCCTGAGATCAAAGGCCTCACTTTTTCTCTTCCAAACATATTGCTGGGCCAAACACCTCAATTTTTGTTTCATCTGACATCACATGGACAAAGATAATACCTTTTAGAGGAAAGTCCTGTGGTCATAAATATATATATATATATATATATATATATATATATATATATATATATATATATATATATATATATATATATATATATATATATATATATATATATATATATATATATATATATATATATATATGATGGGTGATTTAAATTGTGTTTGCACAACAAATGTTTTGACGCTTTTGTTCATATGGGAGAATATTCCAATAAAAGTGCACTACACACTACTTTTGAATTCATTATTGGGTTTTGCGTATACAATGCCGTTAATCGTGGTTAATCGGAGAAATAGTGCGATTAATTCTGATTAAAATTTTTAATCGTTGCCCAGCGCTCATATATATATATATATATATATATATATATATATATATATATATATATATATATATATATATATATATATATATATATATATATATATATGTATGTATGTATGTATGTATATATATATATATATATATATATATATATATATATATATATATATATATATATATATATATATATATATATATATATATATATATATATTTATGTATGTCTTGAGTTTCCAATAATTTCTACAACTCTTATTTTGTTGTGATAGAGTGATTGGAGCACATACTTGTTGGTCACAAAAAACATTCATGAAGTTTGGTTCTTTTATGAATTTATTATGGGTTATTTGAACACTGATACTGTTTGCAGTTAAATAAAGGAAGAGTGAACATCCCAGTAAACAAACTAAATACTTTATAAAGTAGTTGTGACAACGCTCACGACCAGTGTTGGGACTAACGCGTTACTAAGTAACGCGTTACTGTAACGCCGTTAGTTTCGGCGGTAACTAGTAATCTAACGCGTTATTTTTTATATGCAGTAACTCAGTTACCGTTACTGCATGATGCGTTACTGCGTTATTTTACGTTATTTTATGTAGTATCGGCTAGAAATAGAAGATCTCAGTGTGTTTTATTGGAGCGCTCCGGTGGAAAAGAAGAGGCGTGCTTTCCCCCACCCACAGAAAGCACGCCTCCCCGCAGGGGAGACGTTCCTCCAGAGCCGTACTTCGGGTCTAACAACCTTCACTTTACCCGGAAGAGGGTCTTTACAGCTGAGGGTGAATGACGAGCCCGGCGGTTTGTTGCAACTTTGTGACTTTATTGGACGCAGCCATCCACCAAGCTAGAGCACCTACACGCACTCACTGTCGCCGCTCCCTCACCTCTCTCGCCCACTCACTCACTGACGTCACTCACCTGTCATGCTGTCATATCTTAAAGGGCCACACACACACACACACACATACGCTACTCTCATAACAACTAACAAGACATCATGGCGATGCCAGAAGTCGAGTTTTTTAACATGGAGACATTCTCAATACTTTTCTTTTGTCGAGCACAAAGAAAATACAATTTTTGTTAAATATAAGTTGTGTCTTGGATCAAAGATCCTATCTACTTAGAGTTAAAGTTAAAGTGCCATTATGTTGCAGCTATTTAAAATAGTTTTGTCAATTTTTTCTGGCCTGAAATAAATTGGCCCTTTGAAACATATCTTTGTCTTTGTGTGTTGTATGTAGACCACATTGCTTTCTGAGTTCAGTGATGCAAATGCATGTCAAGTTGATCAACAGATTGTATTATTCTCCAGTGCAATAACAGTACTGAAATGAAGGCTAAAAGGGCATTAATGGGAGCCTTAAAAAAAAGGGGGAAAAAAGAAGTAACTAAATAGTTACTTTTCACAGTAACGCATTACTTTTTGGTGTAAGTAACTGAGTTAGTAACTGAGTTACTTTTGAAATAAAGTAACTAGTAATTGTAACTAGTTACTGGTTTTCAGTAACTAACCCAACACTGCTCACGACACATCACTTGCTGCCTGTTTCCTCACGTCACAGCAGCTGATGAACGCTGTATTGAGGAAATAGTTTTCTTCTTCGCTGTATACTTTTAATGTAGGGACAACTGCGTCTGTCATCAATATTGTCAACACCTGTCTCCATTGAAACACAGCAGTGCACTCTTAAGCACACGGCGGGAAGTGAGTGAAAATGACGTTAAACCAAGCGCTTGACTCCGTTTACTCCGAGGGGAAATCTCCGGAGCATAGTCTGTGTCGTTTGTCCACCATGATTATCAAGCCAAACGACGCTAATGCGCGGTCTAACTAACCGTTTGGAATTTGATCGCAAATTATCATTATACCGTTTACTGTTACATCTCTCGTCCATTTACAAGTAAAAAGTCAAGGGCCTGTTCTTGCCGCAGATGTTGCTCAATTTTTTTAGGGCATGACTGCAAATGACTAGGGCAGTCGCGGCAGTTGCTGCAGTTGCCGTGGTTAAATTCGAGCCCAGGCTTCAATTTATTTTAGTTATTTAAAAAATAACTACAACTTGGTTAAAAGATTTTAGTGTGTGTATAAGTACTTTTTGAGCACATTC
>NC_084735.1:60613577-60628577 GCF_033978785.1 Entelurus aequoreus
ACTCACCTGTCGCTGACTTCGAGGCCGGTCCCGGCACACCCCGCTTCGCTGTAGGCCCGCAGGCCACGCCCCCCTCCACAGGATGATTTTCATTTATCAATAGATTTGTTTTTATTAGTTTAGGTCAGGTTAGGGTGTAAGGTACTCATTGCTACAATAATCACAGTTCAGCACCCATCGCAAAAATTGTTCATTAAATTATTATAATTATATAAATATTAATAAAATCCCAGCAGGCTATTTCCAACTTTCATACAGGTAGTTATCATAGGCTGTGGCCAAGGCAGGACGGGGAATGGATCCCACAATGCAGAGACAAGATCAGTATGGACTATAAAGTGTGTATCTTACACTGTTAACACTGTATTACACTAAATACAACAGTGCAAGTAGAACACAAAGAAAACTAACTTGCACCACAGGAAAATGTAAGAAAAACAAAGAAGAAGAAACACAAACCAGGAGGGAGCAGGAAAAAGCAGGAGCAAATGTGAGGAATAGCAGCAAACAAATAACTCCACAACTGTCCTGCTGCGGCAGAGGTCAATAAGAAGGGACACTAATGAGGATCACCTGCTGCACCTCCAGCTCAGGGAGTGTCTGCTTCTAAGAAGACAAACAGATGTAAATGAAGGGAATAAATTATACAAAATAGGAGTGCAAAACCTAGAGACACAGGGAGCTAAACCAGTGTCACAGCGGCGCGTGTCAGTACCCCCTTCGTCCCCTAACCAACGGACACTACCTGGCGGACCACCTGGTTTGTTTGGAAACTTGCAGTCGAAATTAGAAAGGAGATAATTATCAGTGATAAGTGACCGAGAAACACAATATCTGTCCTCTGAGCCATGACCCTCCCAATCAATACAGTACTGAAAGGTCTTACCCCATCTCCTGGCATCTAGAATGGTTTTGGCCGTAAAGGTCAGATGACCATTAATAAATTGCAAAAGAGGAAGAGGCCGTCCTTTTTCTTAAAAAAGAAAAAAACGGCTGCCAAAAGAGAGTAAATGTAATCTTCAAGGGTCGTCTGTTCTATTTGGGAAATGTTATCGATCCGTGAGGAGGGAAGCAGCGATCCGGGAACTAAATCAATAGTCAGGGTATCCGCGGGGTCTTAAAAAGTCTTAAATCCAATAATTTTAATTTAAGGCCTTAAAATGTCTAAAATTCTCTTAAAATCTCATAAAAGGTCTTAAATACGATTTTGAAAGGTCTTAAAAATCTATTGATGTTACTTTTATTCAAAACATGCATACATTTCAGTCTCGCTTTGACATGTTTCGATTTTTGAGGACGCTATAACTACACAGTGGAACTGACTGTGCTGCCCGGTCAGAATTTATCAAACACCACCAGCTTTGTGGTGTTTGATAAATGTGTGTGCACGCAGCTGTGTGTTGACAGCTTAGTTAGCATAGCAGCGGAGAAAACTTAACGAAAGCCCACAGCAAAGCCAAATTACTTGCATAAAATGGGTAAGTAAAAGTTCAACGGTTTGTGTCTCTTGAACGATCAATTTAATGCATGGTTGAAGCCGGTGGATGGGAATGTATAAAGTGTTTAGTGACCAGATGTGCAGCCATCGAGGAGGGAAGCGTTTGTAAACATGGCGGTGAAAGTGAATGGAATGATAATGTAAAAGTCAAAAATCTGGGATAAGTCCGTGTACGGTTGTACAGCAAGATGGCAAGAGAGATGAGCTCCTCCTACATCTTTCGCGTTCCGCAGGGCCAACTCATCTTGAAGGCAAGAGTTGAGGCTGGTCAAAAAAATGGCCCGAAAGGTCGTCTCGTTGTATCTGCTCTTTACAGCCAAAATGCAGAAAGAGATAGAATGGTCCGCTAAGGAACACGCCCCATGACTCAATGCCAGCAGACAAATGCCAGCCTCTCGTTCTTTACTGAGTGATCAAAAACACTCTTTAGTTCATCAATAAAAATATTTAAGTTCAAGTGCATTTCTTGCTTGCTCTTGACTGCCATTGCCCATCGAGCAGTGCGACCAGAGAGGAAGCCGAGAATGTGCGCCAACTTGGCGGAGTCAGTGGCATATGTATGAGGCTGCTGAGGCTGCTGATCAAGGAGCATTGGTTAATAAACTATTTGAATAGTCCAAAATCCCCCTCATAATTTGCAAGGTATGGGATGTTGGGTTCTCAGGGAGGGAAGCTGGATGACAGAACGAGAGCGGCCGCTTCGATGTGGGCTGACACAGCGAGGGTAGGAGTGATAATCCGGACAAGCATGTCTCGCACTAGCGTGGTTAAATCATCCTGCGTCTGATCATGCTGATTGAGTTTCTGCCCTTGTGCACTCATAGCTAAATAACTATTTTGCTGCTCTGTTTAATCCATTAAATGGTGGAGTTATTCTGTTCAGCTTTGGCCAAGGCAGGAAGGCGAATGGATCCCAGGGAGCCAGTGTGAACTGAAAAAGTGTATATATTACAATGTTCAGGGTTCCAATGAAAAGCTACGGTGCAAGTAGAACAAGAAAGAAAATTAACTTGCACCACGAAAATATTTAACACAAATAATACGACGAAAAAATTACGAACCAGAGAACTAGCGGGGGACCCGAATGGGCTACTGGAACAGCAGGAGGGAGCTGGATAAAGCAGGAGCAAACGTGAGTCCATGTGACCAGGAATAGCAGCAAACAAATAACTCCACCACCTTCCTGCTGCAGTAGAGGTGACCAAGAAGGGGCGTTGATAAGAATCACCTGCTGCACCTCCAGTAATTCCACCCAGCTCTGCTTGTAGGAAGACAAACCGATTTAAATAAAGGGAACACATGATACAAAATATGGGGCAAAACTCAGAGACACAGGGAGCTAAACCAGTGTCACAACGGAGCGTAAAAAAATACAAACTCAAATCGTCATCAATCAATCAATCAATCAATCAATCAATCAGCTTTATTGTCCATTCTTACATGTACAAGACACATAAGAACTGAAATTACATTTTCGGCACAATCCCGTGTCATACTGATTAAACTACAAATGCACTCGGAGAGAGAAGACTTCCACCAGAGCAGAACTTTCCAATCATGAATCTAAACCAGGGGTGTCAAAAGTATGGCATGGCACACAAACCGTTTTAATAATCCAACCTGCAAATATAAAAATGAGCTGCAATTTTTCATGAAAGAAACTGCTGTTCAAAATAAATCTACTGGATGTCGCAATAGCAATTGCGTTCGGCACGCACACGGTTAAAGGCCTACTGAAATTAAATTTTCTTATTTAAACGGGGATAGCAGGTCCATTCTATGTGTCATACTTGATCATTTTGCGATATTGCCATATTTTTGCTGAAAGGATTTAGTAGAGAACATCGACGATAAAGTTCGCAACTTTTGGTCGCTGATAAAAAAGCCTTGCCTGTACCGGAAGTAGCGTGATGTCACAGGTTGAAGAGCTCCTCACATCTGCACATTGTTTACACGAGCAGCGAGAGCGATTCGGACCGAGAAAGCGAGGATTACCCCATTAATTTGAGCGAGAATGAAAGATTCGTAGATGAAGAAAGTGAGAGTGAAGGATTAGAGTGCAGTGCAGAACGCCAGGGTGTATCTTTTTTCGCTCTGACCGTAACTTAGGTACAAGGGCTCATTGGATTCCACACTTTCTACTTTTTCTATTGTGGATCACGAATTTGTATTTTAAACCACCTTGGATACTATATCCTCTTGAAAATGAGAGTCGAGAACGCAAAATGGACATTCACAGTGACTTTTATCTCCACGACAATACATCGGTGAAGCACTTTAGCTTCGGAGCTAACGTGATAGCATCGTACTTAACTGCGGATAGAAATAGAAGAAACATACCCCTGACTGGAACGATAGACAGAAAATCAACAATACTACTATTACTTCTACTATCAGGAGACACCGAACCAAACCCTGGACCTGTAACCACACGGTTAATGCTGTCCAGCCTGGCGAAGCCTAGCAATGCTGTTGCTAACGACGCCATTGAAGCTAACTTAGCTACGGGACCTCGACAGAGCTATGCTAAAAACATTAGCTCTCCACCTACGCCAGCCCTCATCTGCTCATCACGACCCGTGCTCACCTGCGTTCCAGCGATCGACGGCGTGACAAAGGACTTCACCCGATCATCGGTGCGGTCGGCGGCTAGCGTCGGATAGCGCGTCTGCTATCCAACTCAAAGTCCTCCTGGTTGTGTTGCTGTAGCCAGCCGCTAATACACCGATCCCACCTACAGCTTTCTTCTTTGCTGTCTCCATTGTTCATTAAACAAATTGCAAAAGATTCACCAACACAGATGTCCAGAATACTGTGGAATTTTTCGATGAAAACAGACGCTGTTTGTATTGGGACACAATGGTGTCCGAATACTTCCGTTCAATCCGTGACGTCACGCGCAAACGTCATCATACCGAGACGTTTTCAGCCCGATATTTCCCGGGAAATTTAAAATTGCACTTTATAAGTTAACCCGGCCGTATTGGCATGTGTTGCAATGTTAAGATTTCATCATTGATATATAAACTATCAGATTGCGTGGTCGGTAGTAGTGGGTTTCAGTAGGCCTTTAATAGCTGGGCCGAACAAGTGTGAGGCAAGAGGTACACAGTAAAGCAGGGCTGCGGCTCCACCCCCTCGATATAGAATAGACGATACACGATAAAAATGATAAGCATTTGACGATAGAGCTTTTGATAGTATCGTTATATCCTGATAATGCGTCTTGATGACACATTTTAGCTGTGTCCCACAAATTTGACAGGGACAAGCAAACAAATGCGTCCTTAACGCACCGAAGCATTCTTGCTAGAGGCTAGCAGCGTTCCACAGTGCAAAGCCACTTCTAAGGCTCCATTTTACACTAGACACTAGGGCTGTGAATCTTTGGGTGTCCCACGATTCGATTCAATATCGATTCTTGGGGTCACGATTCGATTCAAAATCAATTTTTCTTCAATTCAACACGATTCTCGATTCAAAAACGATTTTTTCCCGATTCAAAACGATTCTCTATTCATTCAATACATAGGATTTCAGCAGGATCTACCCCAGTCTGCTGTCATGCAAGCAGAGTAGTAAATTTTTGTAAAAATCTTTTATAATTGTAAAGGACAATGTTTTATCAACTGATTGCAATAATGTACATTTGTTTTAACTATTAAATGAACCAAAAATATGACTTATTTTATCTTTGTGAAAATATTGGACACAGTGTGTTGTCAAGCTTATGAGATGCGACATTATTGTTCTTTTTTTTTTTATATACAAATGTCTAATGATAATGTCAATGAGGGATTTTTATTCACTGCTATGTTGAAACTGTAACTAATATTGATACTGTTGTTGATAATATTCATTTTTGTTTCACTACTTTTGGTTTGTTCTGTGTCGTGTTTGTGTCTCCTCTCATTTGCTCTGTTTATTGCAGTTCTGAGTGTTGCTAGGTCGGGTTTGGTTTTGGAATTGGATTGCATTGTTATGGTATTGCTGCGTATTGTTTTGTTGGATTAATAAAAAATAAAAATTAAAAATAGTAAATAAATAAATAAATAAAAAATCGATTTTTTAAAAATGAGAATCGATTCTGAATCGCACAACGTGAGAATCGCGATTCGGATTCAAATCGATTTTTTCCCACACCCTTACTAGACACCAAATCAGTTTTATTAATTTTTTATTTTTTTTTACATAGTTTGGATACATTTTGGCCACTTTAAACGCTCAACGCTCGCTATACATTTGGGCCACATCAGGATCACATTTTATTTGAAAACTAAACAGTCAGCTGGACGAAATCAGATTTTGAAAAAAAAAACGTTTGGCCTGCTGTGTCAACATAATCTAAGTCAGCAATCCTCGCCTCCATGGCGGCAAATAAAAATAGGTTTGACATTTCGTGAGGATTGTGATTGATTCTTCGTCTAAACGGAATTATGTGAGCGTCCCGTTGATCGGCATCCCAGCAAGAGTGTAAATATTACAGTAAGTGTTTTATTATGCTTTATTATGGTTAGTTTTTATGTTTAGCACCTAGCAATGCTGCAGATGCTATAGTGTCACAATGAAACTGCATCCATCACTCAGCTTCTAAAACTTATTGCTCATCCTACGGACGGTATAGCTCGGTTGGTAGAGCGGCCGTGCCAGCAACTTGAGGGTTGCAGGTTCGATCCCCGCTTCCGCCATCCTAGTCACTGCCGTTGTGTCCTTGGGCAAGACACTTTACCCACCTGCTCCCAGTGCCACCCACACCGGTTTAAATGTAACTTAGATATTGGGTTTCACAATGTAAAGCGCTTTGAGTCACTTGAGAAAAAGCGCTATATAAATGTAATTCACTTCACTTCACTTCACTCCTCTTTGTGTTCGGGCTCAAAACTATGTTCAGGCTCAAAACTATAAGGTCATGGATCATAATTTTACCAAAAGTAATCATTGTTGGCTCTCACAAAGTCTGCTTGATTAGCATTGTTGTTGATGGGGAAGGGCTCTGTGGTTCCTAGCACGACGTCACCACTCATGAGACTGGCTTTCTCATTATCTCTCAAAATGGCTCAGCAATCTCTGAGAGATTAATACTATTTTGATCAATTGATCAATACATTTTAATTTTCCTGAGGGAACTCTCCTGAAGGAATCAATAAAGTACTATCTATCTGTCTACTATCTACCATATCTACTTATCGGCAAACTTTGGAAGTGTTTGGTGTTGTAAGTCAGATGTACTGTATATGCTAATATCTTCAATGTAGAGTCAACTTGTTTTTCCACTCACCTGGTGCCCCTGTTTAAGTATTAATTCTGGTTGTGCTTACCGACGACCAGTAGATGGCAGTCACAAATAAGAGATACCAGAGTCCTTTATAAAGAGAGTATGGCCAATCAATCAATCAATCAATGTTTATTTATATAGCCCTAAATCACAAGTGTCTCAAAGGGCTGTGGCCAACAAAACAAAAGGCGCCAAGGCAGCTATCAAGGACATGTGCGGCGATGCATGCAATTGCTGTCGTTTTGACGTCAGTTCTTCTGAAGAAATTAACTAAAATAATATGTCTGTATATAGGTCTAAACTTACTGCAGCACATAAACTTACAATAAAACATGCTTTTCTTTTGTGAAAGTATAATTTTATGGCCGTTTTTGACACACTCTGCTGCTACATTCCTGCAGTGTTTAGTGACCAGCAGGTGCTACCAGCTGCGATTATGACTTCACAGGTTTTGTACTCCAACACTTACCTGACGGCGCTATAAATGTAAAATAATAAATGTTAAAACTAGTGGCCTTGTGGTTAGAGTGTCTGCCCTGAAGATTGGTAGGTCGTGAGCATACCAAAGACTATAAAAATGGGACCCTACCTCCCTGTTTGACACTCAGCATCAAGGGGTTGGAATTGGGGGTTAAATCACCAAAAATTATTCCCGGGCGCGGCCACCCAAAGATGGGTCAAATGCAGAGAATAATTTCGCCACACCAAGTGTGTGTGTGTGACAATCATTAGTACTTTAACTTTTAATTTTTTTAAAAACTAAAAAAAAAAAGTACACTAATTCTTCCAAAATCTTCATTAGCTTTGGACCAAAAATCACAGAGAAATTGTGACTTTTGTGTGAAGTATGTCAACTGTGGTGGCTGCCTCCAATGAATTTGTAATCACTGTATGTATCACTCATGTATTATTGTAACAGATTTTTCTTTTTTGTAACATGGTAAGTAAAAAAGTGTACTCATGGAGTTATTTCCCCATATTTCTGCAAAAAAACTCAGATATTGTAACACTAGCGAACAATAGAACATATGGAGTGAGTCCAAACATATTGTTTTTTATTCATTATTGACATATTTATTGCCACTTTGTTGTATATTTTTTATGAGATTTCCAGTTCATTTTCTCATCTATTATTACACCCAACATTTGGTTTCTTTTACTCATTCAATGTTCGTCTTTCTGTATTTGTGTTTGACTTTCTCTTTTGCTGTTACGGAATATCATTATTTTAGTTTTTACTGAGATTCAAAGATAGTCTGTTTTTGTCAAACGATCTCTTTAATTTGTTCATTTCTTCTGTTATTAATTGTGTTAGCTTCTGTGTGTTACTCTGTTTTTTCCTAAACAAAATGCACACGTGTTACTCTGCTCAAGAGGCTGTAATCGGTGGCTCTTCAGTGTTGATAGAGAACCTTAACATCCAGTGCTTGTGTGCTTTGCGGGTTGTTTAGAAAGCAATGTAAAAGCTTTCCACAATTCTTGTTGGTAAAGCAGCCCCATGATGCACAACATATTTATACATGTCGAAAAACTAATGAGGAAGCGGCGCAAACACATAGCATCAGCTCAAAGTTGGTAGCAGTCATGGCACCTTGTAGTCAGTCACGTGAGTGCCTTTTGATTAATCATTTAGGAGATCGCCAGAAACTGAGTTGGCAATACTCTCTTTACACACGACTCTGAGAGGTATGTGTGTACTGCAACCTGACACCTGTTAAATAAATGACGCTAGGAAGTACCACCAAAACGTTGATGTTTCATTGAGAATATAGAACATTACACACGGCGCTCAAAAATCTGTCAAAATGTTTTAGTAGGACTTTGGCAAGCTACGAAGCCGCACTGCTTGATGGAGCGCGGAAAATGTATATATGTCTTACTTATAACACTTTTTTTGAGCGCGACCGTTTTTCGGCGAAGGAGTGATAATGTGAGTTTTTAGGAAGAAAACTGTCTAGTTCCAAAAATAATAATAATGCATCAACATCAGTGTTATGATGGATTTTTTTTATATTATTAAAGGCTTTAATTACCTCATCCAAAGTAGTCCACATTGCAACTCACTTTTAGAAATGATGCATGTTTTGTGTTTTTCTGATCATAAAAATGTTTTTTTACAAAACGAGCATAAAACATAAAAAAACATTACAAATATACTGTATAGAAACTTTATATATATGGATAGGTCTAAAGTTAGTGAACATTTTAAAGTGTTGAAAGTTAAAAAATGTTTTTTTTTAAATGATAACACTTTTTTGAGCACAACCAGTTTTTGTCGCCTAGGTGGTTTACCGTAGTTTTGAAATAAGTTGACTCTAGGGTTAAAGGTAATGTGGTTAACTAGGTCCCCTACTGTACACATATCGTAAACGTACACATAGCTGCTTGGCTTGATGCTAAATATTAGCGAAGTCCAACCGCCCACGTAGCACAAACTAATACAAGTGAAATGACAGAATTTTGTAACAAATTAATAAAATGTGTGTCTTATCTTTAACAATGTATGTTTCACCTGCTACATGTCTCATCTGTGTTGTTGTTAGTATTTACCAATGATTTTATTAATCTGAAAGCACAGACCAAGAGTGGCAAACATAAATCATGAATTATTTAATACAATATCAGTAAAGCTTTGTATTCTATTCTAATCTAATCCTAGATTATGGCAGGCTACATGTAATATATAAAATCAATTATTTGAGTGGAACAAGAAAAGCCCAATGTGTTTAATGCATATTAATTTTTATTTTATTCCTCTAAATATGTTCTTTGAGTGCAATAATAACCATATGTTTAATGTATCGTAAGCTCTTTTGTTAAAATGACACCATATATGATTTTTTTTTCATGATTCCCTTTATTTTAAAAAGTATTGAGAAGTATTGAAATACATTTTGGTACCGCTACCAAAATGTTGGTATCGGGACAATCTTAGTTCTAACTTATATCTGTCAGCAAAAAAACTACCGTTACAATAAAGATGACAAGGAGAAGACGCTGCCAAGTGGAGCCATGTAAATAAAAAATGGCGGCTATAAGGCAGTCTGTAAAACATAGTCTATGCAACATTTTGACCAAAAACACATCATTACATGTAATGTAAACCACAAGGAAGTGTTTTAAATGTAACTAGATAAAGCAATTTCTGTAGAAATCGCATGTGAATGCTTCAATGCTGAAGCTAAACTGAAATGCTGATAGATTATAGGATGCATGTAGAAATGGTTTTAATGTTAACAAAAAAAAAAGATTGTAGAAATGGTTTGAATGTTGAAATGGTGTGAACTTGGATGAGCTGACGCTGAATTGAAATCCTTGTGGACTGTAGAAATGGTTTGAAGGTTAAAATAGTTTAAAGGTAAAACATGGTTTAAAAGGTGAAGAGCAGAAGTTGTACTGAAATTTAATATGAATCTTGCAATGCTGATCGTTAGGATAGTTAGCATCCTTCCAAGAGGGTACAAAATAACAAAATCCATGAATATTAGCTCTAAATGTATACAATTAGCTAAATTGCTAGCATACAAAGTTAGCATGCTGACAGGGCAATAGCTAGCATAATTCTAAGATGGCACCAAGTAACAAAATCCATGATAACTAGGTTAAAATGTACACAATTAGCTAAAATGCTAGCATAAAACGTCTACATGCTAAGATTAGCATGCTAACAGGTGGAGGGCTAGCACAATTTTAAAAAGCAGCAAGTACCAAAATCCATGATTATTAGGGTAAAATGTACAAAACTAGCTGAAATTCTAGCATAAAACGTTAGCGTGCTAACCCTAACATGCTAACATAAACAGTAAACCTAATAAATAGCAATAAACCAGGCATTCGAGGTTGTAGTTCACACTGCTGACCTTCTTTATGGCAGTTCCGTTGATGATTAGTGGTGCCGGGTCCTGTTTGCCAGCCTTCCTGAAATCGATTATGACTTCACAGGTTTGGTCCACATTGATGTGGAGGTTGTGGGAACTGCACTATGAGTACAGCTGTATCACCTCTCTGTATGCGGACTTGCCCACCACCTTGGTGTCACTGTGATGTCATTAAGTAGGTTGTAGTCAATACAAGGCCGTAGGGCTGAGTCCTGCGCCTGGTTGAGATCGCGGCCGGGGGCAGCGGGGTGGTTTCTGTCTTTGTTGAGGAGGGAGTGGGGGACCCTCAGGTAGGTGCGGCTGGGGCGGTGAGTGGAATGGCTAGATGGAGTTATTGTGACCGGGAAGGCCGCGGTTGTCATTGTGGTTGTGGTGTTGTTTAATGTACTCAGGAGATTGTTGTGCACAGGTTGTAGAAGAAACATTATTGTAGATAAAAACACTGTTTCATGGACCTCAAGTAGAAATTTAATGTGCATATAAAAGCAACACAAGCATTATAAACCAAGTAAAATGGTAGAAATAAAATAACATTAATAAAAAAAATAATTTGAAAATTGGGCAAGATTGCACTTCATGGACATAAGAGATAAAAAAAAATTAAAAACAAATGTAAGAATTTTGCAAGGTGCCACCATATGGCATAAGAAGTAACTGTACTTTTTGTCCATCTAGATAAAAAGGTTAGCCGCCTTCAAAGGTTCGCTAACTGTAAATGTAGCCAGCTTAGTTGCAGCATGTGTGGCTGCCGTCTGAGCTGTATTCGACGATTAAGTGCTCTTCAAGTTACTCATTTTGCAACAAATGAAGTTAGGCAAAGTTATCGATTTAAACAGTGTCAACGATACAGGCTTAAAGTTAAGTAAATAGGACGAGGGAACAAGGTGAATTGGTAGCCCTCACAGACACGTCCTCTTTCCTACATGACACCGGAAGTTCTCACAAGAACAATTGGTTTTTAATGCAATCCAACTCGTAAATAAATGTAAATTAAAGTCAACTTACAATGTAGACAAAGGGAGCCATGACATAATTGCGTCTATTTTGTTGATTCTGACCATTTCACCAAGTAAATAACTATTCAAAAACCGCCAAAAATACTCAATTTACATTTCAGGACCTAAACATTAACCGAGTATTAGCGATATGGATTTTATACGCGCTAACATTAAGGACCTACAATTAGCGGCACACTGATCAGGCACAGGGGCGTCACCAGCTTTTAAGGACGGGGGGGGCTTAGCCCCCAGGAAATGCACAGGATGCGAGCGAACGTAGCGCACGAGCACAAAACGTCACAAACGGCTAACAAAGACTTAGAAATTAATCATTGTAATTTTTATTATTTCAGTGGGTTTATTTTCAATGTGTGTTCAGTACAACAACAAACATGGGTTTGCACAGTGACATTTTGTTTACAGCATCAACAAGAAACAATTACTTGCATTATCCTTCAAGATACACTGAAACACAATGAAAGTCATGGCATTAGCCTCTATGTTATTAATTCACAACATGAGGCTAATGCCACCACTTTCGCTCACAATACAATAATTGTTTGTTCCCAAATATTTTGAAGTTGCACAGATTACATTTTGGGCACATATGTGACTAAAATGGTTATAAATTCAAGCCCTGGAAATATTACTTAATTACTTGAATTAAAGTAATATCTGGATCAAGACTTAGAGTCTGTCTGCTGATCTGAAAAAGAGTCAAAGCTGTCAAAGAGCTGAGGGACCATCTTCAAAGTGCAACGCTGAAACAAATAATGCAAACAATAAAACGTAACTTCCAGGGCTTGAGATTAATGTAGTCCCGTCGTCCTGGGGACGGTAAAAAAAATGCACTGGACGAAATTAAATGCTCCCCGGGACGATGGCTTTTAACCATTTTCTTTCTTTTTCTTTTTATGTATTTATTCATTTTACATTTTATATTAAATGTCTTGGTTTTTCCACCCTCTGAAAATCCTATGAAATGTTTAACAAGCCATACTATAATAATACAACAGCTATTAATGTAACAATACAATAAAACAAATATATTTAATGATGTTTTTTTCATTATTTTAACTGTATATAGATTCTACAAGAAACACAAAACTTAAAAACAAAATTATTTACAATTGCAGACACAAGGTTCTTGTTCTGCAGTGCTGTGTGCTAATGTGCTTCGTACACCTGCAGGACCGCAAGCAAGGTCGCAGAGAAAATGCGGACTGGATTTTGAGTGATGTGGGCATTTTCTATATGAACAAGTGGAATGGATTGGATACCGACGCACTAAAGGGGCTCTCTATCTTACGCTATGAAGTGAGGGGAAACTGAGTGAATAATGACAGGTTATATTATTATTTATTTAAACTCATATTCGGGCCACTTTATAATGAATATGTCGGCATGTATTTGTAAAAAAAAAAAAAAAAAAAATTTTAACACCAAATTATTTAGGGGGCTTAAGAACATTTTAGGGGGGCTTGAGCCCCCCTAAAATAGGCCTAACAACGCCAATGATCAGGCATCTTCTATATGCTGCTGACATGAGCTAGTTGGTGGCTTTCTTGCTTCTGAGCTCGTAAAAGTACATTTGAGATTATAAATCATACTTCTCAGCTTTATAGTAAATTGATGTGGACATAAACTGAGAAGTTAATACACTTTAAAAGCCAATTTAGACTCAGAAATGGAAATGGCGATAAAGACATTCGAAAGACGCTGGTTTGCACCCACCCTTTTTTTTCAACCCTTTGCGAGGACTATGAGTCATTCTTCATCTAAATGGGAATATATCAACATCCTAACACTCAGCATCCTAGTGAGAGCAGACAGTGTACAGTAAGTTAGGTTTTATTATGTTTGTTGGCTCTCATGAAGTCTGCATGTGTTGTAGTCAGTGTTTTTGTTGAAGGAAAAAGTGAATGTTGTGATGCGTCTATGAAATTAAGGTGAAGGTAGATTTATTTATATAGCAAAATTTTAAAACAGACTACTGCCCCAACGTACTTTACAGATTTAAACAGAAAGGTAAACATTTAAGAATGTAATTAATCAAAATCACAAAATATGTATGGAGCATTTATGTAAAATACAGTAAAAATGCATAGAAATAGTGCAAAAAACAGAAAGGTAAAAATCACAATAAGTACAGAACATTATAAAAATAAAAGTGTTAAAAATGGATAAAAAATGTCCATACATAAATCCAGCTCAGCTTGTGTTGAACGCAAGCTCAAATACAGTAAGTTAGTTTTTAAAGAAGATTTAAAAGTATCGAGAGATGTTGCCACTCTGAGATTCAGAGGGAGAGCTTTTCAGAGTTTAGAGCCTGCTACTGCAAAAGCCGTATCTCCTCCTAAGTCTTCAGTCTCGACCTTGGGCATACTAACAAGCACTGAAATCTGAAATCTCTGACCGGGGTATGCAGAATAAGTAGGTCAGATTTATATGGTGGAGCCAGCCCATGTAGAGATTTAAAAGCAAATGATAAAATCTTGAACTGAATTAGAAAAACAAAAGGCAGCCAGTGGAGAGAAACCAGTACAGGGGTGATGTGGTCATGTTTCCTCGTTCCTGTGAGCTGTGCAGCTGCATTTTGGACCAGTTGTAAAGGGCGAGTGGAAAACTGATTAATGCCAATGTACTTTTGTATACAGAGTTACACTAGTCCAAGTGTGATGTTAGTGCATTCACGACTGTTTCTAAGTGGTTTATGGGCAAGTACGATTTGACCTTCTGAAGTCTAAGCTGGAAGAAGGCACAAAAAAACAAAAAAAACAAAATATATATGTATATATATTTGTATATATATATATATATATATATATATATATATATATATATATATATATGTATATATATATATGTATATATATATGTATATATATATATATATATATATATATATATATATATATATATGTATATATATATGTATATATATATATATATATATATATATATATATATATATATATATATATATATATATATATATATATATATATATATATATATATATATATATATATATATATATATATATATGTATGTATATATATATATGTATGTATATATATATATATATGTATATATATATATATATATATAAATATATACATATATATATATATATATATATATATATATATATATATATATATATATATATATATATATATATATATATATATATATATATGTATATTAGGGGCGTGGGAAAAAATCGATTCGAATTCGAATCGCGATTCTCACGTTGTGCGATTCAGAATCGATTCTCATTTTTAAAAAATCGATTTTTTTATTTTTATTTTTTTAAATTGATTTGTTTTTATTTTTTATTTTTTTTAT
>NC_084735.1:60633577-60701077 GCF_033978785.1 Entelurus aequoreus
CAGTGTGTTGCATTGCAGTAGTTTGTCTTTTACATTATCCCCTATACATGTGTCTGAATAGGGTTCCCCAGTCCCTTTGAACGGACGAGAATTGGAAAAGCTTCTCAAGCAGTCTCAGATGGAGGTGCTTCGCCTTCAAAGGCAACTGTCTATCACATCATCTACTCAGCGTACAATCCATAATCCTGATTCTGGTGGAGCAGAGAACTGTGAGATACCTACTGAGGAAGAGTGTGCGGAAAAAAAGGTAAAAATCACTGAATACATACCAATAATTATTCAGAACTCAACTCTAGTAACTATTTTTAATCTTTTTGGGACATGTTGAACTGTGACAGAAGATGTACAGTATTTTGATGTGACTTTGTAAGCATGTTCGAAATAAACTACTATAGCTACCTCAATTTAAGAGTACCTTAACTTAGGTTTAACTTGAGCTACGAGATGTCTCTCAGCTTTTTGGTATGCTTTAAATTGTACATAGTAGTTCATAGTTCAACCCTTTAAGCCCTCACAACCTGATCAACGGTATAGCTCGGTTGGTAGAGTGGCCGTGCCAGCAATTTGAGGGTTCCAGGTTCGATCCCCGCTTCCGCCATCCTAGTCACCTGTCATTGGGCAAAACATTTTACCCACCTGCTCCCAGTGCCACCCACACTGGGTTTAAATGTAACTTAGATATTGGGTTTCACTATGTAAAGCGCTTTGAGTCACTAGAGAAAAAGCGCTATATAAATATAATTCACTTCACTTCACTTCACAAACTGTTCAAACTCCTACCCTTCAGCAGGCGTTACAAATCACAGCACGCCAAAACAATCACTCATAAGAACAGTTTCCTACCTCAGGCTATCAGTCTGATGAACGCTGTGAAATAACTCTGGAACTAAAGGGTTTCCCCTACTTTGCCAAGGTACCTGTGGCAGTGAGGGCGTGGTTAGGGGCATGATCACCATGACGTCGTCGCAAAATTTGCTATGATATTATTTTCTTTAAAAAGGCTACATATATTAAAAAAAAACAAATCTGTTATTATTAAATAGTATTAATATTACATCGTTTTGCCATATTTTCAATTATTGCTGCTCATTGTACAATTTTACTTTGTTGATCATTTTTTCGAGTGTCTTGAGACTTTTAATGACTTTTTTATTAAAAACGACTAACAACAAATTTAGCATCTTTTTCTGGTGTTGTTATACTCGTGTACTCGTGTTTAGAGACTCTACTTCTGTCCTTCAATGTCCCTGACGAAAAGCAAGCTGCAGCAAGCATGACCTCACACTTGCTTGGCGCTGCTGCTCCAGTTGGACTTTGTCTCCTTGAAAGCTGCCGTTGTCCTCTTAATATTTGCACATTTTGTACGGTATATCTGGGCTATATTAAAGTTGTGTCCACATCGCAGACATGCTGATAAAGCTCCAGAAAATCGTGTGCGTCTTGTTTACCTCCAGTTTTAGCAGCGCTGTTTTCGGTGATCAAAGTGTTTTTTTGGTGGCAGAGTTTTCGGTACATCACTTTAACGATAGTGTGCAAATAATAGGCTAAATATCCATTCATACTGTAACAATCTGCTGGTGATAATGTTTTATGTTTGTGTGGTTTTGATTTGATGTTAATTTTTCCCATAATCACAAACACTACGTCTGTGCCTGAAAGTGGATTGGCCATAGACATCTTATAAGTAGACGCAGCATGACCACTACTGCCTACTGGCGCTGACGAGACGCGGGGCCGCCATCTTGGAGTGGTGATCCGCTCCACTCAGTGCAATACATTTCACAGGAGCAATGAACTGTCAGCACATTTAATTAATCTTACCTCACTGAATACCACTGATTTTCACGTGTTTTGTCATACGTGTAGCTATGATAAAGGACACATGTTTTGGCGTGTTTTATTATTCATAGTTTGTTTAACAGTAATAGAATATTCTTCTATGCTATAAGTGACCAGACGTCCGAGATCAAAACTGGGAATAATCCCAGAGAAGGGGGAAAAAACGGTCAGCTATTTTTAAGTTCAAGAAACAATATGATTAGGTTACATATACATGTGTATATCCTACATAAAAATTGGGTTGGAAAGCTAGACTAAATTTAGACTTGTATAATACTGTTTAGCCACTGTCCATCTGATTGTCTAGTTAGCTAACATATATCCCCCCCCCCCCCCCCCCCATCCCCCACACACAATCTGGACTGTGGTCCTAACTTTTACCCCTGTTGGCTTTTACAATCTTTATCTTCATCATTTATATCAACTTTATGTTATTCAAGTATAACATTTTTAAATTTGATTAATTTCATTGACAAGCAATTCTATTATGGTCATACTCTTGTTTGCTAGCGGCTACGATTTCAGTACTATTGAAGATTTTTGCTCCTTCTCAACTCTGTGGTAATATTCTTTTCACAAAATACAACCAATAGTACGTTAATGTTAAATCTTACTTGTGAAAAGTAATCCCCCGATTCCTATTTTCAACAGTCCGCTCATTTGAGCAGGAAAACGCTGAACACCAGCCCGGCATCTTTGTTTTCTACCTGTCAACTGTCAGTTTAGGCTGTTCGCGGCTCCTCATCACCACTTCAAGATGGCGGCCGAATTTCTTGCGTCACAGCAGCCAATGCTGCGTCTACTTATAAGATGTCTATGGGATTGGCCGAGAATGAGAAAGTGTTGTTGTGTGTCTGGCAAAGCACAGAGACAAAAGTGTTTGCCCATGAGGTAAAACCTCTTGGAATTGTACAGTTTGTTAGCAGACGGACGTTGTGTGACTTCTTCTGGGGGCTACAATACATTATATTATTTTAATTAGTTTTCACGGAAAAAAAACAAAAACAATTTTAAAAAAAACTTTTTTTCAAGGTGTGATGGCTATGATATTGCTGTGGCCATGTGCCACATTCAGTTACATCAAGGGGAAACTCCGAACTAATTGTTGACTCGTGTTCACGTCATCATCTTTTTGCTTTGCTTCATTCACCACGACACTAATATTTATTAGCCTTGCACATGGTTTATCTTTTTAGGTGCCGTATTTTTCGGACGGAGGAGGGCGCACCGGATTATAAGGCACACTGCTGATGAGCGTGTCTATTCAGGTCTCTTTTCATACAAAAGGTGCATTGGAATAAAGGCGCATTAAAGGGGTTGTAGAATGATTGTTTTTCTACATTTAAAACATTTCCTTGTGGTCTCCATATCATGTAATGGTGGTTATTTGGTCAAAATTTTGCATAAATTATGTTTTACAGACCCTCTTCAAGCTGCTCTCTGACTGTCTCTCCAGAATGCGCTGTTTTGTGGGCAGTTTCCTATTTACATGGCTCTACTTTGACAGCGTCTTGTCCCCCTCATCTTTGTTGTAGTTTTTAGTGCTTCCATAGTGTATCTTCTAACAGGTATAAGTATAAGCTACTTTATATTACAAACCCTGTTTCCATATGAGTTGGGAAATTGTGTTAGATGTAAATATAAACGGAATACAATGATTTGCAAATCATTTTCAACCCATATTCAGTTGAATATGCTACAAAGACAACATATTTGATGTTCAAACTGATAAACTTTTTTTTTTTGTTGCAAATAATCATTAACTTTAGAATTTGATGCCAGCAACACGTGGCAAAGAAGATGGGAAAGGTGGCAATAAATACTGATAAAGTTGAGGAATGCTCATCAAACACTTATTTGGAACATCCCACAGGTGAACAGGCAAATTGGGAACAGGTGGGTGCCATGATTGGGTATAAAAGTAGATTCCATGATATGCTCAGTCATTCACAAACAAGGATAGGGCGAGGGTCACCTCTTTGTCAACAAATGCGTGAGCAAATTGTTGAACAGTTTAAGAAAAACCTTTCTCAACCAGCTATTGCAAGGAATTTAGGGACTTCACCATCTACGGTCTGTAATATCATCAAAGGGTTCAGAAAATCTGGAGAAATCACTGCACGTAAGCAGCTAAGCCCGTGACCTTCGATCCCTCAGGCTGTACTGCATCAACAAGCGACATCAGTGTGTAAAGGATATCACCACATGGGCTCAGGAACACTTAAGAAACCCACTGTCAGTAAATACAGTTGGTCACTACATCTGTAAGTGCAAGTTAAAACTCTCCTATGCAAGAAACGCTGTCGGCTTCGCTGGGCCTGAGCTCATCTAAGATGGATTGATACAAAGTGGAAAAGTGTTCTGTGGTCTGACGAGTCCACATTTCAAATTGTTTTTAGAAACTGTGGACGTCGTGTCCTCCGGACCAAAGAGGAAAATAACCATCCGGATTGTTATAGGCGCAAAGTTGAAAAGCCAGCATGTGTGATGGTATGGGGGTGTATTACTGCCCAAGACATGGGTAACCTTCACATCTGTGAAGGCGCCATTAATGCTGAAAGGTACATACAGGTTTTGGAGCAACATAGGTTGCCATCCAAGCAATGTTACCATGGACGCCCCTGCTTATTTCAGCAAGACAATGCCAAGCCACGTGTTACATCAACCTGGCTTCATAGTAAAAGAGTGCGGGTACTAGACTGGCCTGCCTGTAGTCCAGACCTGTCTCCCATTGAAAATGTGTGGCGCATTATCCATCCATCCATTTTCTACCGCTTATTCCCTTCGGGGTCGCGGGGGGCGCTGGAGCCTATCTCAGCTACAATCGGGCGGGAGGCGGGGTACACCCTGGACAAGTCGCCACCTCATCACAGGGCCAACACAGATAGACAAACAATATTCACACTCACATTCACACACTAGGGCCAATTTAGTGTTGCCAATCAACCTATCCCCAGGTGCATGTCTTTGGAGGTGGGAGGAAGCCGGAGTACCCGGAGGGAACCCACGCAGTCACGGGGAGAACATGCAAACTCCACACAGAAAGATCCCGAGGCCGGGATTGAACTCACGACTACTCAGGACCTTCGTATTGTGAGGCAGACGCACTAACCCCTCTTCCACCGTGCTGCCCTTGTGGCGCATTATGAAGCCTAAAATACCACAACGGAGACCCCCGGACTGTTGAACAACTCAAGCTGTACATCAAGCAAGAATGGGAAAGAATTCCACCTGAGAAGCTTAAAAAATGTGTCTCCTCAGTTCCCAAACGTTTACTGAGTGTTGTTAAAAGGAAAGGACATGTAACACAGTGGTGAACATGCCCTTTCCCAACTACTTTGGCGCGTGTTGCAGCCATGAAATTCTAAGTTAATTATTATTTGCAAAAAAAAAATAAAGTTTATGAGTTTGAACATCAAATATCTTGTCTTTGTAGTGCATTCAATTGAATATGGGTTGAAAAGGATTTGCAAATCATTGTATTCCGTTTATATTTACATCTAACACAATTTCCCAACTCATATGGAAACGGGGTTTGTATATTTAATGATGTTCTTTTCATTATTTTAACAATAGGCTAATGTATATTACTTTATATAGAAGAAACACAAAACTTAAAAACAAAATTATTTACAATTGCAGACACAAGGTTCTTGTTCTGCAGTGCTGTGTGCTAATGTGCTTCGTACACCTGCAGGACCGCAAGCAAGGTCGCAGAGAAAATGCGGACTGGATTTTGAGTGATGTGGGCATTTTCTATATGAACAAGTGGAATGGATTGGATACCGACGCACGAAAGGGGCTCTCTACCTTACACTTATTTATTTAAACTCATATTCGGGCCACTTTATAATGAATATGTCGGCATGTATTTGTAAAAAGCCCCCCTAAAATAGGCCTAACAACGCCAATGTTCTGGACCAAAAATCACTCCATATTCTCCTCTTACCTTATCTAAGTCATTGTGCACAAATATGGGAAAATATTCAATAATAATAATCAATAATCAGAACAAGGGTGCCCACACTTTTTCAGCAGCCGAGCTACTTTTCAAATGACCAAGTCGAGGTGATCTACTTCGTCTTCATCTTCGGATATATATATGTGTGTGTGTGTGTGTGTGTGTGTGTGTGTGTGTGTGTGTGTGTGTGTGTGTGTGTGTGTGTGTGTGTGTGTGTGTGTGTGTGTGTGTGTGTGTGTGTGTGTGTGTGTGTGTGTGTGTGTGTGTGTGTGTGTGTATGTATGTATGTATGTATGTATGTATGTATGTATGTATGTATGTATGTATGTATGTATGTATGTATGTATGTATATATATATATATATATATACACACGCACACATTATATATATATATATATATATATATATATATATATATATATATATATATACACACACATCTTTTTGTTCACATGTTAAAGGTGTTTTAAAAAATACAAACATGGTTAACACATATAGTTTCCTTTATGTATTAAAGGACAATAATATAAGTTGGCGTATTACCTGATTCTGATGACTTGCATTGTTTGGAATCAGACAGGATTCACTGAAGTGCTGATAACCCTCATATTTTCCAATTTACATTGTGGAGGAGGAAAAAAAGCCAATTCCAAATGAAAGTGGTTGTTTTTTGGCATCTTATTTGTCCAGCTTTTTTTTTACACTTGACAAGAAATACATTGACGGCAAATTCCATAGCTTGTTAGCTTGTGTGCGCTAGCTTTCTGAGACTCTTATTTTATCCGTGCCTGCAGGATTGAGCTGCACTTTTATTGTGAAGACAGGAACTGTGCGGTCGGTCTTTTGACAGGAGGTACAGCGCAAGATAAATTAAAAAAAAAAGTTTCTCGCCTTCCTGCTAGTCGTTTTTTTTCTTCATACTAAGCCCGTAGCCGCCAGCGTCATCTCACAAGATCCTCTGTTGCCGAGAATGTAAATCAAGTGACGAAAGGTGAATATTGATGATCGCTAATTTTTAGGTCTATTTTTTAATGCCTGGCTGGCGATTGAATGACACCAACCGCGATCGACCTAATGGGCACCTCTGAATTAGTATAATACATAATGAGTGATACATACAGTGATTACGATTACATTTGAGGCAGCCACCATGGTTGACATATTTCCCACAAAAGTCACACTTTTTCTTCGACTGTTGGTCCAAAGCTAATAAAGATTTAGGCAAAATTAGGGTATTAAGTTACTTTTTTGGTTGTTCTGTGTATTGTTTTACTTTATTGCGCCATCGGGTATGTACGACACCATCTGCCCCACAAAAAAAGGATAGCGGAAAAAAAGAAGATTAAAGACCTACTGACATGAATTTTTTTCATTTAAACGGGGATAGCAGATCCATTCTATGTGTCAGACTTGATCATTTCGCGATATTGCCATATTTTTGCTGAAAGGATTTAGTAGAGAACATCGACGATAAAGTTTGCAACTTTTGGTCGCTGATAAAAAAAGCCTTGCCTGTACCGGAAGTAGCGTGACGTCGCAGGTTGAAGGGCTCCTCACATTTCCCCATTGTTTACACCAGCAGCGAGAGCGATTCGGACCGAGAAAGCGACGATTACCCCATTAATTTGAGCGTGGATGAGGAACGTGAGAGTGAAGGACTAGAGTGCAGTGCAGGACGTATCTTTTTTCGCTCTGACCGTAACTTAGGTAAAAGGGCTCATTGGATTCCACACTTTCTCCTTTTTCTATTGTGGATCACGGATTTGTATTTTAAACCACCTCGGATACTATATCCTCTTGAAAATGAGAGTCGAGAACGCGAAATGGACATTCACAGTGACTTTTATCTCCACGACAATACATCGGCGAAGCACTAGCTACGGAGCTAACGTGATAGCATCGTGCTTAAATGCAGATAGAAACAAAAGAAATAAGTCCCTGACTGGAAGGATAGACAGAAGATCAACAATACTACTATCAGAGACACCGAACCAAACACTGGACCTGTAACTACACGGTTAATGCTGTGCCGCCTGTCGAAGCCTAGCAATGCTGTTGCTAACGACGCCATTGAAGCTAACTTAGCTACGGGACCTCGTCAGAGCTATGATAAAAACATTAGCGCTCCACCTACGCCAGCCCTCATCTGCTCATCAACACCCAGGCTCACCTGCGTTCCAGCGATCGACGGCGCGACAAAGAACTTCACTCGATCATCGATGCGGTCGGCGGCTAGCATCTGATAGCGCGTCTGCTATCCAAGTCAAAGTCCTCCTGGTTGTGTTTCTGCAGCCAGCCGCTAATACACCGATCTCACCTATAGCTTTCTTCTTTGCAGTCTCCATTGTTCATTAAACAAATTGCAAAAGATTCACCAACACAGATGTCCAGAATACTGTGGAATTTTGCGATGAAAACAGAGCTGTTTGTATTGAGATACAATGTGTCCGAATACTTCCGTTTCAACAATTAACGTCACGCACAAACGTCATCACACGTAGACGTTTTCAACCGGAAGTTTTGCGGTAAATTTAAAATTGCACTTTATTAGTTAACCCGGCCGTATTGGCATGTGTTGCAATGTTAAGATTTCATCATTGATATATAAACTATCAGACTGTGTGGTCGGTAGTAGTGGGTTTCAGTAGGCAGCACAGACTACAATAGCAGACGCGCACAAGGCACTCTGGGTACATTTCTACCATATATGGATCACAGTGGTACTAAATGAAAAAAGCACAGACAAAAATGTGATATGTCTTAAATATTAAAATGTTATTATTAACACTTAAACAACGCACACATGTGCACTCTTACATATACAACTACAACTGCAACGCTCAATTAAACACAGAGAACTACCCTAAATTGTGCATGCACTGTTGGTAACACGAGTGTAGGCTGGATGATATGGACCAAAACTCATAACCCGAAAAAGTTTGAACCAATAAACTAACCCATGAATGGAAATATTTGTTGAAATGACTAAATACCTCCACCATGCCTTGATTTTAAATTTTCGGGACTGATGGGGATCCAAAATACACAAAAACAAGTACCAACAAGTAAGAAAAGTAGGTTTTGCATAGTAGGATCCCAACTTAAGAGGTGTTTTGAGATAAGAAAAACAAAATGGCCTTGATAATAATAGAAAAATTCAAATATAATATCCTGCAATCTTCTTAAAAAAACAAAAACACATTTACCTATGCTCAACTTTTCAGCTAACAAAAACACAAAATAACAAAATGTGAAAGAAAGTACTTAAGAGGACATGTATAAACTTTTTCAGCGACATCAATCAATCAATCAAAGTTTATTTATATAGCCCTTAATCACAATGAAAATAATTGACCTTTAACTATGGTTCTTTTTTATAGGTAAACAATATTATAGGACATACAAACAAAGATTTTAGCCAGGAACACTAACCTGCCAACTGTTTCATGATGCTGCGTTCTGAAATTTACTTTTAAAAAGTCACTTCACCAAAAAAAGCAATTGAATTACTAACGGAATGACTATACAATAAATGGAATTAAATGCTATACAGATGGATGTAAATTTTACTCTAGTTTGATCAAATTTGGATGCGCAACAGTTTTTTTTTGCCAAGTCAGACAGTCTATTTTTAGCCGCATTTGCGAGTAAATTTGTCGCACCGCACAGCTCTGGATCGTCCGCTGACGTCCCTCACGGCAAAATCGGCACAAAAGGAGCAAGTTCCACATTGCTTATTTTTCATGGAAGTAGGAGGAAAGGCAACATTATTTTATAAATATCTCTGCAATGCCTCCACGGTTTGATTTCAAAAATATTTTTGCGATATTTTGCGAGAGGTTTTTCAAAATACCGGTGATTCCATTACCAGTTGCTTATTACAATATTTAGGTTTTGCGCATTTCTAGGGATTAATGGTAATTGCAGTTTTTTGCAAAATAAAAGCAATATTTCAAAAATTTCGACAAAGTACATTTACGACTTGAAGGTGTTTCCATTAAAGGGTGTTTTGTGTCATGAGCCGTAATTCTCATAACATTTCGTCCCGCAAGACCCCACTTTGAGGAAGATTGACGCTTTGCAATTCCATGATTTTGGAGCTGATTACAATTGCTCAAAGCAACGTCCTTATGTATGGCAGAGGCTGCGAATAAGGGATTTTTGGGAGAGAAATTCACAGGCAAATTGTGGATTCAAGAGCCCCCTCGACATTGTTCGGGCATGGTGGTCTCTCTAAGCCTGCGGGTTGACCCTATTGCTGGGAATAGACCTGCGAGACGGCCCGGTGCCGCCTTGCTCCCCACGGCCAACAACTCGGAAGCGAAACCAAGACATCGGCCCTCTTTGTCCTGTATCGGCGCCCCGCTGGTTTAGCTGTCCTGTAAATGCGAAAAAAGTGTTTCCATCATGCTTTTGCGAAAAACGTCTGAAAAACCACCTCATGAGAGCATAAAAATGTTTTAGTGATATTTGAGAGGTTTTTCGAAATATAAGTGTTTCCCATACCAGTTCCTTATTGCGATATTTAGGTTTTGCACATTTCTAGAGGAAATGGAAATGCAGCAAGTGCAATGGCACCACTAAACACCTAGATGACAACAGATTATGTTGGTTAGTTAGTTAGTTAGTTAGTTTCAGTTTATTTCGAACATGCTTACAATACAATTACAATGTAAGGCATCACATATTTCCAGTGGTTATGTAACTTCAAATGCATTGAGTCTTTAACGTTATTTACATAAAAAACCAAATGTTCAGTTTCACCAAAAATAAGTGCCGATACCTTCCATCCATCCATTTCTACAGCTTGTCCCTGTCGGGATCGCTCCAGCCCGCCTTTATTTGCACTTTATTTGAAGGCTACACTAACTGCGAGAGATTGATTATCTCGGAATATCCTCTTTTAACGCCATTACTCTCTGCCATCCCTGCTTTCCCTCTTCGGCAACTTGGCCTTTTGTACATGTTGAATTTAATGAGACAGGAAGGTGCCAAACAGAACATAATAACATTTTTTAATTTTATTTTTTTTAATTTTTTTTTTAAATTAATCAATCCAACACAATAATACTTAATGATACCATAATAATACAATTCCAATTCCAAAACCAAACCCTGCCCAGCAACATCCAGAATAGCAATCAACAGAGCAATTGAGAGGACACACAAACATAACACAAAACAATCCAAAAGTAGTCAAACAAAAATTAATAATATCAACAACAGTATCAATATTAATAAGAATTCCAACATAGCAGTGATTAGCAATCCCTCATTGACACAGCCATTTATAAAAAATAAAAACATTTAAAAAACAAATTATTTTGAACTCCTCTTCAGTATGTTGGAAAAGCTCATTGTTTTACATAAATGTTAATCTATTACAAAACACAGGTGATGTTAACGTCCTTTCGGTCGTAACCCATAGCTCATGACTATAGGTGAGGATAGGGACGTAAATCATCGACCAGTAAATTGAGAGTTTTGCCTTCCAGCTTAGCTCCTTCTTCACCACGACGGACAGATACAGGGTAAACAGACACTGCACCGATCTGCCTGTCGATCTCACGATTCACTCTTCCCTCACTCGTAAACAAGACCCCAAGGTCTTTGAACTCCTCCACTTGGGCAGGATTTCTCTCCCCAACCCGGAGATGGCACTCCACCCTTTTCCGTGCGAGAACCATGGACTCGGACTTGGAAGTGCTGATTTTCATCCCAGTCGCTTCACACTTAACTGCAAACCGATCCAGTGAGAGCTGAAGATCCTGGCCAGATGAAGCCATCAGGACCACATCATATGCAAAAAGCAAATACCTAATCCTACAGCCACCAAACCGGATCCTCTCAACGCCCGGACCGCGCCAAAAAATTCTGTCCATAAAAGTTGTAAACAGACTTGGTGACAAATGTTAGCCCTGGTGGAGTCCAACCCTCACTGGAAACGGGTCTGACTTACTGCCGGCAATGCGGACCAAGCTCTGACACTGATCATACAGGGAGCGATACCCGATACTCTCTGAGCACTCCCCACAAAACTTCCTGAGGGACATGGTCGAATGCCTTCTCCAATTCCACAAAACACATGTAGACTGGTTGGGCAAACTCCTACGCACCCTCAAGAATCCTGCCAAGAGTATAAAGTTGGTCCACAGTTCCACGACCAGGACAAAAAACACATGCTCCTCCTGAATCTGAGGTTTGACTATCCAGCGTAGCTACCTCTCCAGTCCACCTTACAGTGAAGGCTGATGAGTGTGATTCCACTATAGTTGGAACACACCCTCCGGTTCCCCTTTTTAAATTGAGGAACCACCACCCCAGTCTGCCAATCTAGAGGCACCGCCCCCGATGTCTACGCAATGCTGCAGAGTCTTGTCAACCATGACAGCCCCACAGCATCCAGAGCCTTAAGGAACTCCGGGCAGATCCCACCCTTCCACGAAGGAGCTTCTAACTACCTCAGCAACCTCAGCCCCAGAAACAGGAGAACCCACCGTAGAGTACCCAGGTGCGGCTTCCTAATTGGAATACGTGTAGGTGGGATTGAGGTCTTCGAAGTATTCCTTCCACTGATTCACGACAGCAGCACACTGTACCCACTGTACACGGTGTTGACAGTGCTTTGCTACCCCCTCCTGAGGCGGCGGACGGTGGTCCAGAATCGCTTCAAAGCCATCTGGAAGTCAATTTCCATGGCTTTTCCAAACTCCTCCCATGTCCAAGTTTTTGCCTCTGCAACCGCCAAAGCCGCATACCGCTTGGCCTGTCAGTACGTGTCCTCTGCCTCCGGAGTCCCATGAGCCAAAAGGACCTGATATGACTCTTTCTTCAGCTTGACGGCATCCCTAACCATTGTGGGATTACCGCCACGGCAGGCAACGACCACCTTGTGGCCGCAGCTTCGATCAGCTGCCTTAACACGGAACATGGTCCACTCAATATCCAGCACCTCCCTAGTAACATGTTCAAAGTTCTCCCTGAGGTGGGAATTGAAACTCTCCCTGACGGGAGACTCAGCGAGACGTTCCCAGCAGACCCTCACTATGCGTTGGAGCCTGCCATGTCTGTCGGGCATCCCCCTCACCATCGTAGCAGACTCACTACCAGGTGGTGATCGGTTGAAAGCTCCGCCCCTATCTTCACCCGAATGCTTCCCTTGGGAGGTGTTTAGGGCGCCTCCGACTGTTGAGAAACCACGGGAAAGATCCAGGACACAGTGGAGAGACTATGTCTACCAGCTGGCCTAGGAATGCCTTGGGAACCCCCGGGAAGAGCTGGACAAAGTAGCTGGGGAGAGAGAAGTCTGGGCTTCTCTGCTTAGGTTGCTGCCCCCGCGACCCGACTTTGTATAAGCGGCAGAAGATGGATGGATAAATGGATTTATTTTCTTTTTAAATCAAAATGAGAAAGTCAAACTTAATAGCTACAATAAGCAAGTTTTTCAGTGCACTGCTTTTCGAAGCGGGGTTTAAAACATGACACTGCATGATACTGATAAAGCATATACCCCGGCGTGACACATTGCCTACAAACTTCCCTTCCCCACTATTTGAGAAAGACTGCGTTAACGGGGGTGCTGGCTGTGGGACTCTTTTTTTTTTTTTTTACGTACCTACATAAAACTACCGTACTGTAGCAGCGTGTATTACTATTGTATTGTTTTTGAAGCATTATTTATTTTCTAAAAGTTAGTTTTTAGTTTTTAAAGTTGTGTTAAATGTTAAAGTTGTGCTGTTCTGCGAGGGCCAAGTATGAAATAAATTGATTAAAATGTATATTCAATGGGCGAGACTGCTTTAAAGGGCACATATTTTGCAAACACAACTTTTCTTTCCTATTTGTACCTATTTTTGTGTATTTGGGATCTGCATGTTAAGTCCCGAAATGTATGAAACAGTCTTGCCATCCTTCATATTTTCTCTAAACGAGCGGTTTGGAATTTTCCTGAATCGTGATGTCAGTAGATACCATATATAGTAAAAGCTTTGCACGAGTCATTGTAGTCCGACGTAGTCAATAAGTTCCTTATTTTTCTCTATACTGTTGTTGTGGGACAGACTGGCTCGTATATGCAAAATTATCTTTCCCTGTTGCCATTTCTAATACAAACTAGCATATAGTAGTTCTAACTTATATCTGTCAGTAGACTCCATATGGAAACGCTATAACTACGACATGGCTGACAGGGAGAAGAGGCAGTCGAAGTGGAGGCATGTAAATGAGACCGCCCACAAAACGACTCATCCTGAAGAGACGGTCAGAAAGCGGCTTGAAGATGGACTTTTAAAGGCCTACTGAAACCCACTACTACCGACCACGCAGTCTGATAGTTTGTATATCAATGATGAAATCTTAACATTGCAACACATGCCAATACTGCCGGGTTAACTTATAAAGTGCAATTTTAAATTTCCCGGGGAACTTCCGGTTCAAAATGCCTTCGAGGATGACTTATGCGCGTGACGTAGCCAGTAGAACACAGGTATGGCTTCCTCATTGAAGCCAATACGAAATAGCTGTTTTCATCATTATTCCACAGTATTCTGGACATCTGTGTTGGTGAATCTGTTGCAATTTGTTCATTGCATTATGGAGAAAGAAGCTGAGCAAGCAAAGAAGAAAGTCGGTGCGAAGCGGAGTATTTTGAGAGGGAAGTCAGCAACACAACACAGTCGGTGTTTCATTGTTTACATTCCCGAAAGATGCAGTCAAGATCGAAGAACTCGGACAACAGAGACTCTTACCAGGAGGACTTTGACTTCGTTAACAGACGCAGATGCGATACCGTGAGTACGCTTCCAAACATTTGATCGCTTGATATAACTAGCTCGAGCTAGTAGCTAGGAGCTAGGAGCTAGCATAACAAACACCTAGGTGTTTATTATGCGGGATTAATTTGTGGCATATTAAATATAAGCCTGGTTGTGTTGTGGCTAATAGAGTATATATATGTCTTGTGTTTATTTACTGTTGTAGTCATTCCCAGCTGAATATCAGGTCCCACCCGCGCGCTTCCAAACATTTGAACGCTTGCCCGTACGTGCGTGTCATGTACGTAACTTTGGTTAAGTATATAAGCTTTATGAACCTTGGGTTAGGTGAACGGTTCTTTGGGCTGGGTGAGTGTGTGTGTTGTGCAGGTGTTTTAATTGTATTGGCTGGTTATATATACGGGATCCCGTCCATATTACCCGCTCGAGCTATAACTAGCTTGAGCTAGTAGCTAGGAGCTAGCATAACAAACACCTAGGTGTTTTTATGTGGGATTAATTTGTGGCATATTAAATATAAGCCTGGTTGTGTTATGGCTAATAGAGTATATATATGTCTTGTGTTTATTTACTGTTTTAGTCATTTCCAGCTGAATATCAGGTCACCCCCGGCTCTCACAGCATCTTCCCTATCTGAATCGCTTCCACTCCCCACTAGTCCTTCACTTGCACTTTACTCATCCACAAATCTTTCTTCATCCTCGCTCAAATTAATGGGGAAATCGTCGCTTTCTCGGTCCGAATCTCTCTCACTTCATGCGGCCATCATTGTAAACAATAGGGAACTTTGCGTATATGTTCAATTGACTACGTCACGCTACTTCCGGTAGGGGCAAGCCTTTTTTTTTATCAGATACCAAAAGTTGCGATCTTTATCGTCGTTGTTCTATACTAAATCCTTTCAGCAAAAATATGGCAATATCGCGAAATGATCAAGTATGACACATAGAATAGATCTGCTATCCCCGTTTAAATAAAAAAATGTCATTTCAGTAGGCCTTTAAGTACCAGTAGATTGGAAAAACAAGTTGACTTTATATGCTTAATTGTGTTTCATTGTATCCATTAAACCATATCCAATTGTATTTACCATCCGCAAAGTATGTGAAAATACCGTCTAAACATTAAAAAAAATTCACAAATTCATTCAGCCATTTTGAATATACTGCTCCAAACGTCTTTGGTAATTTCCGTAGATTGACGTCACTGTAATAAGTTCTGCGCTCTGACTATAGTATCAGATAGTCATAATGGAAATATGGAAAAAATATTGTCTTATCATTCACAATCCCTATAAAAGACATACTAAGTAAATAAATGAATACGTACATAGTTAGTCAATGGGGCTCTCTATTCTGCCCACAAAACACTCTAAATAACCATCCAAAACCAACAATACTCTATATACATATCGGGACCTGAATATTAACCAAATATTAGTGATGTTGTTATTTTAAGCACTGTCACAGACAAACTATTTTTAGCAGCGAATTGATGACACACAGCTGAGGAGTTCTCTGCTGCTTTACTGTGAGCTGGCCGTGATGTCCTGCTGCTCCTGCATCATCGCGTATCGGCTCGTCAAAGTTATTCTAGATTATTAATCATGCTTGTCATGTGGATATTAGGATGATTTAGCCATAAATCGAGAAGTTGTTCATCTGTGACATTCAATTCATACCAAAAGATGGAGAGACACACAACCAAAAACATTGTCTGCAGGTAGACTTCCTTGTTAACCCTTCGTGGATCAAGATTAATTCTTCATGTAAATGGGAATATATGGACATCCTATCAGTCATCATTGAAGTAAGAGCAAACATTTTACAGTTAGCTATCGTTTTATTATGTTCGTAGTTTGTACTTCTTGTTTAGCACTTAGCAATGCTGCTACATGATGCTTAGTGTTTCACTAAAGCTGAATCTGTTTAGCAGAGCTTGTAAAACTTGTAGCTTATCCTCCTTATATTCAGGATCAGCAATATCAGTTTCTGGATCATAATTTTTCCCAAAGTAATCGTTGTAGGCTCTCACAAAGTCTGCATGATTTGCATCGTTGGTGTGACGATCTGTCACATCACGTCTTGTTTGTCATGTTTCCTTATTTTCTGCACTTGTTTCCTGATCAGCGCTCTTCCTATTTTTGTTCCATGGCTCCCTGAACGCTTTTTCCCCTCACCTGCCGCTGATTGGCAGCCTGGCCACACCTGGTCGTGGTTGTCAATCAGCTGGCTTAGAGTGTCCGCCCTGAGATCGGTAGGTTGTGAGTTCAAATAGTGTCATACCAAAGACTATAAAAATGGGACCCATTACCTCCCTGCTTGGCACTCAGCATCAAGGGTTGGAATTGATGGAATCATCAAAAATGATTCCCGGGCGCGGCCACCGCTGCTGCCCACTGCTCCCCTCACCTCCCATGGGGTGATCAAGGGTGATTGGTCAAATGCAGAGAATAATTTCGCCACACCTAGTGTGTGTGTGACAATCATTGGTACTTTAACTTTAACTTCTATTTATGCCTGTCTCGCCGTCCATTCCACGAGCTTGACTGTGGAACGCAATGTGTTTGTAGGGTGAGGTACCACTCTATTACTACTACTACGACTAGTACTTCTACTACTATTAAAAACAAATGAGTTTTATCCCTGCACCTACTAACAACTGAAACTGTGATGAGATTGAAGAAGCAGAACATAGCACACACATTTTAATGTCTACAAAGTTGAAGGACAGGAAACATTGTGTGGCAATATAACATTTAACCTGAAATCTGAAGATATGTTTGTCTGGCGGGCATGCTGTTTTGCCATGTTATGTAATGGCTTGTCGTTTGAGCCGATACTAATCTGCCACAAGCCATAATGAGATGATTCTCTGTCTTCAATTTGTACCTGATCAAAGATACTAAATTAAAAAACTGTTGTCTTCTCTACATTTAATACCTACATTAACTGGATTCAATTCCTAGACTCACATCTTACGCTTTTCCCTAAAGCACTGATGCTTACAAATGTTGACCTCTGGCAAAAGGGACTTACACTTCTGGATACAGTACATCAGGGCTGTATGAATCTGTTACATAATACATGTTTAACATGATTAATTATTGACATTTACACCTACTTTACAGCTGGCTGGGATTTCTTTTCTGTAACATTTAATTTAACAATGCATTGCTTGTGTAGTGATAGCTTAATCATATCTTTACATCCGAAATATCATATTATCTCTCTGCACTGATTATGATATACAGTATTTCCCCATAAAGATCAGATGAGAACACCGATTGTGGTAATCTCTCCTTTGTGAGACGCTCACACGCACTCACAGTAGCACACGCATACCCAAAACGGGGGCATGTTGTGTGAACTCTAATCCCCTCTAACAACAGAATGGTACAGTCCAGTAATCCGCTCTCTGTTGCCGTGGCAGTGGTGAGAGGGTTTTGGTTGGTACGTAAGACTCTAGCTACACCAAAGACTTTTCTACCAAACCCTGCTCTGGATAACTTGCAGGCTGTCTAAACTCTTTGATGTTGCTGCTGATCACACAAAAGGGGTAGGGAATTTCAAGAGTCTGTTGTATTTGTGTCGAACATTTCATGGTAGTTCTCTCAGCTAACTTCATATACGTTGCTTCGAGGAAAAAAATTAAGCCGTGCAAACTCAAAGATGACAACCAAAAAGGGTGATGACATGAATCTGGTTGTCAAATCATTAATCTGGCTTGGTGACGGAGCTTGCTTAAGGCATTACGTATTACTTTATTTGACTATGTTAATAGCATTATATTATGACTAGCAATCAAGCAGACTTTGCATTTATTTTTCATGGTTGTTTCAACATTAATTTCTGCAGAATGTTGTTAAAAGTAAACATTGACAGATAAATACAGTGGGTTTTTTTTTGTTAATAATGACTGGACATACATGCGGCCTAGTCAAGGGCAGTCAAACACACATAACCTGGAACAGTTTGTAAGCCCTTCCAGATGTGGTATAAATGCACTGACAGGAATACAATGTCACTACATTGGAATGCTGGATATCAATATTGTGTTTTGAACAAAAATCAACAACCAGGCCAATCCATTAAGGTTATTTTAAAATAAGTTATCCAGTTACCTGTTTCAGTAGTCTGCAGGGATTACACCAATGTGCTTATAGCACTCAGTGCCTGCTGAATGGTGTATGTCTGCTTTAGAGCAGTTGGGTTTTCATACTTTAGTTTGCATTAAGTCTACACTCATTGCAGTCTTCTTGCATGTGAGACGTCTACACGTATTGGTTAGTCCTTGCAACCAGCACACTATAGCAAAGTAGGGGTTGGTCATGTTGTTGCTTGAGTTTTTTGGGTGGGCTGAGGATGGGGCACTCAAATATGTTTTGTTTTGTTGTCTGGTCGATTGGTCCACAGATACAGTCTACTGATTGGCGAAACCCCCAATGTCTCATATTGTGATTGAAGCGCCCAACACCAGTTCATAGTCAATTTAGGGTGACCAAATCCATGTGGGGTGATTTTGACACAAGGTGGCCACATTATGTTTTGGTGGACTGTGAATTGAGTGGGGCACTGGAGTTCTCTCCAGCGAGCTTTCTATGCTTCAAGGATGTTGAAGTCTGAGCTGCAAAGAGTTGTCAAGTGGCAGGAGAAAGAAGGTAGGCATTGCCGGTCCAGTTTGGAGTTCTGGACAAGATTGTATTTGGAATGTCTTGAGTCCAGTGAGGCTCTGTTTACAAGGCTGTGGGTGCGATGCTCCTTGCATCAGTCTGTGGGTGTGATGCAGGCTATTGCAGGTAGAAACTTAGATAAGGTAGGCCGCAGGCAGCCAATAATAATCCTCAGTGTCATTGTGTTTGGTGTAAAGCTTAAGTGTGTGCACGCTCCTGCACCATTCTTCAGCAGCGTATCTGCAGCGCTGTAGATCAGAGTAAGGGCCCCAGTGCAAAGAGTAGATGTATTGGCTCCCCAAGATAACCCTGCCAGCCGGCAAAAGAGGTTGTTTCTGGATGACACTTTAGCTGTCAGTGACTCAGATGGTATTTGAATGTCAGATGCCAATCCAGGTTAACCCCAAGGAATGTTGGTCTGGGTATTAGGGCAGGGGTGACCCGTTGAGTTGTACTGTGAGCTGACTTTGAGCTTCCTTGGTGTTGAGTTCGAAGGCTGTGATGGTGGTTTGTGCCACGCTCACCTTCAGTCTCCATGTCGCCATGAGTTAAGTTGCCAATTGTGCCATACTTTTCGTGAGCACATGGTCTACTTGTGACCAGTTTCTGTCAGAATAGAAAAGAGCCAAGTCATCAGCATAGCCGTACTTATCTAATGTTGTTGATGGTCGGTCACTAATGTGGATGTTAAATAGCCTTTGGGGACTCCAATTCCCCAGGCGTCTTGGGCGAATAGATTTAGTCCTTCATACTGTATATCGCTGTCGCCTGGGTTGGCAAATTCTAGTTGTGATTTTTTTTTATTACTATACATACCAAGATTAAGTTTTGGCATGATAGACCTTGCTGACTGGTAGCTTTACAGTATTTATCACCCTTGTAAGTAATAGACTGCTGTTGTTCAAAACTGAAAAATTGTCTGGAAATCATCTTTCTTTCATTATTTCCTCTCCTTTGGGTGTGTTTGAACTATTTGCCAGCTATAGAGACTTGTAATAAACCCTTAAGTAGTGTTTCAAGTAATGTATCTAATATAGGTGTAACTATATAAGCTTAAACTAGCTGATTAAGGATACTTTTCTTCCTAATACCTTATTTAATAGGTGTAGAGGCATGATAGATAGACAGATACCACGGGGGAAATTCAGTTGGCATTGACGGCACGGCACACTTGTTACAGACACAGGACATACTTACAGACTAAAAGCAGCATCATATTATGAGATGAGATGAAACTAAAGTATAACAGAATACCACACATAATAGATTAGAACAGAAAAAAATGTTACAATGTCTCCTAATATCATAGTGCCACTGAGTCACAGAGGGTTATTTACGATTGGTCCCTTAAGATCATAATTTTTTTAATCAACATTAGTATCTCCATCTACATCTGAGTTTGTGAGGTGTGCAGGGAGCGCTTCCTCACTGTTTTGGTTGGCACAGGTTTGTACATTTCACCCCATTGTTGAGACATGCGCACTCAGGTAGTTTGCATGACCTCACAAACTTGCAAGATAGCAACTGCAAGACAGCATCTGGTGCTGGGGAACCATGCATCCACTGTATATCCAGCAGCCCTTCGTCATTTGTGGTCCATCCATGGGGTTTGGTACTGATGGCTAGGTTTGAAGAGACCATCTCCAGATAGCAGCCTGATAGTTGGCACAAAGGAAATGCATAAATAAGATATCCTGACATGGTGGAAGCTGGCTGGACTCTACCTCCCCACGTCTGGTGCAGAAAAGTTGGTAGCGAAGAAGATTGACATCTATAGACTGCATAGAGGGTACATACATGTGTCAAGTGATCTCCTCCAGATTCTTGAAGAGCTCATTGGAGACAGTCCAAGCACGGCCCAGCTCAAGGAAGGCTTCCTGTGTGATTTAAATCGTTTGAAGGTGCCAATTTTCCCACGTCCTGCAAATGCACTTATCTTGTTACAACCGGTGAACGCATGCGTGCCAATCAAGGGACCAGCCACACTTTCCCCGAGTGATTGACATAGTTTAGTGATGTCCAGAAATCATGTCCTGTTCTTTGTGCCACATTTTTGGTACACAGGTAATGGGATTTCCTAGCTGAAACCAAGAGACAGCACCAGAACATCTACGTCATCAGCTATGAGGATCACTGCCTTGTAGCCAGACTCTGCGGCATGGAGAGCATGCAAGCATACGGGTGTCAGCTTCCTCCTGAGAAGATCGCAATTGTGTTACCTCCTCCCACTAATCCTTAGTGATTTTGAAGCAGACTTCTTCACAAGTAACATACAGTGTCACAGGGTTGAGTCTTTGATCTGGCTGACAACTACAGACTTCATGGATGATTTTAGTCTTGATGAGAGGTTTGTCAGGCATAGTACTTCTGGATTGTGAAAAAGCTAGTTCCTAATGTATGAAAATAGTTCCTCTTAGGTTTTTTTTTATCTTTTACCTCATACGGTTTTTTTGCATCTTCAGTTTCTTCCCTTGACTTAGAGCAGGCAGCAGGTTGCCCACATGTGTACAGATGGTAGCAGGACTTATGATAATGGCCGTCAGCAGCAACAAGCTCTCTACTATTAATAGCAAGCATCCTCTGGTCCAGTTTGGTGGCTGCTGATTTTCTGATCCTGTCATCTGCGTGCCACTCTCAACATTGTATGAGAGGTTCCCTCGAATTTTGGCTCTTCATATACTTGCTTAGATTTTTGCAGAAGATACACTTCTCATCATACACTACTGATTTGCTTGTTGCATCCTTAGATGTTATTTTTGAACTTTCTTCTGATACTTCAGTTGCAGATGCATTTTTTTGAGTGATAAGAGTCCAGGGATTTCTTCAATGTGAAAATACTATAGCATTGGTGGGATTTCTTCCTTACACAAGTCTTTGGCTAAGTCCAAAATTGGGAAATGCGCTCAGCAAGGTTTCCTATGAGTCCAGATTTTGGGGTGGCAGCAGGTTCAAATCGGAATCCTTATCATACCTTTTTCTGCAGTAGGTTGCTGCTGCTAATACCTGAAGTTAAATTCATTATTACGCAATGACGTGAGTCTCTGAAATAGATAAATTAATATTTTGTTCTTACATGTAAATTTAATTGTAACAATGTAATCATCAACTCATTTAATCAGAGACAATTGTGTTTTATTTATATAAAAAAGGATCAGTGTGATGTCCAAAACATTTTTATTTTTGGCATATACAGTCCAGAAATACAACAAAACAAATGTCAAATGTTATTTTTCCCCCCAAACAAGTAACCTAGAAAAAATAAATATAAAATTCTAAATTCTAAAAATAAAAAAAATAATCATGCATCAGTCAAATAAGTACAGGGAAATATTGACATAAAGCCAAAGATAACTGCACACCTGCATGTCCCCAATATGGTGCAGCCATATACAAAAGCAGACAAAAGGCTCATCAATTATCTAACTTTCAATTACTTTTCAGTCAGGGTTAAATTTGAGGTCAGTCTCTTTTACATATTTTAGAAAACCACCCCATACTTCCTGAAACTTCACAGAACAACCGTTCAATGTCAGTCTAATTTTTTCCAATTTAAGAAAATAAAGAATATCTATAATCCAGCTCGTGTGGCAGAGAGGCACTGCAGCCTTCCAATTTAGTACAGTAAGTATTCTAGCCAACAAAGTAGTAAATGCGACCCAAGTTCTTTTTGGATTTCTAAGAGAAGATGACAGAGGGGCCACCCGAAATACTCCGCTTAAAATATTTGATTCTATCTTCTCGCCAATTACCAAAGAAAGTAATGCAAATTTCAGTCCAATAACTGCACAGGCTTGGGCATAGCCAAAACATATGTATAAAGCTAGCTGGAGTCTGTTGGCACAGATCACAAAATATCGATATTCCGTCATACGTCTTATCCAGCCAGGCCTCGGTATAATAGGTACAATCTATTAGCTTGCATTAAATAAGGCTGTGTTTAGCACAAATAGAAAACTTATGAACTCTCCTTAAAATCTCTGTCCAGCTCCTTAGATAAGTCACACCTAAGAAGTGTTCTGAAAATTGCTTTAAAAAAGTAATTAATTATAGGTACTTGTTACTTTACCAAATAAGTAATTGAATTACTAACATAATTACTCATTAACCAATGTAATTAATTACTAGGAAAAGTAATGTGTACATGAATTTATTTATTTTTTTTTTTTAAACGTGAAATATCTGTTATATGAATTTGAGAGATGTTTAATATAAGGGCACAATGTGCGGAGTCTGTGATTTTAAAAGGCTGGGCCTGTTGCCTAGCGTTGTGTGAGTTCATCAAGGGTTTCAAATAAGCTGTAGCGGTTGATTTAAGGACATAATTCACCACAACTGCCATTGTTCTATTGTGCACATAACAATGTTGTTCTTGTTTACATTCATATATGCAGTTAAGAGTGAGTAAGTCAGTGCGGCCCCTTTAAGTGGCCGTCAGGAAATTCTCCCAAAGGTGGGGGTTTGTTGTTCCCGCCATTTTGGAGGGTTTGTGACATAAGCGTTCATTAATTCTGGTTGTTGGAGGAATAAACGACGCACACGTTTTTGTGTGTCAAACGATACTTCAAGTTGTCTTACTTTCACGCTACAAGCGCAACAAAGCTGTGTTTTTTAACTTTAGCTGTTAGCAGCGCACTTTGTCGACTTTGACACCAGCTCTTTTGGATCTTTTTACCGGATTGCGTTACTTCTGCTTAATACAGAGATTGCATGTGATTTGATGGCTGTCATAATTCCTTGTCAACAAACGAGGTATATTTTAAACGGCAAGTCTGTCACTTCAATCATTGATTTGTTGTTCAATATTCCCATTGTGTATGTGTGCGTATGTTGTTGTCTGCTGTGTCACAGTGTGATGGTGCCTATTCCTATTTGATATCAAGTTCATTTTATTGCGGTGCTGCTTGTTGCTTTCACTAGTAAATAGATATTTCCTGCATTGAACTTGCTGCACTATGACCCTATGAATTGATTAACGTGGACCCCGACTTAAACAAGTTGAAAAAGGTATTCGGGTGTTACCATTTAGTGGTCAATTGTACGGAATATGTACTGTACTGTGCAATCTACTAATAAAAGTTTCAATCAATTAATCAATCTTGTTGTTGACATAAAACCACATCTAAAGTAGCGTGCCACGTTTACGTCAAGCTATTGCTAATGGTGTTGTAACGGACCTTAAATTAATTATTTAGATTACTCCTAACTAGTAAAAATAATTGCCTTAGTAACGTTACGAACACTGCTCCTAAGTCACCCTCCCAAAGTGACTTGATAAAATTCAGAGACTCAGGGCGTAAATGGTTAATTTGATTGTATATACTGTACGTCTAATTGGTCCATTCAAAGTCGGAAGTGGTGCCAAAAAAATATCTCAAACTGTGTCAGTCGGTAAGTTTGGAAACCTAGGAAAAGTATTACGAACAAAACTGCGGATCTCTAGATATCTAAAGAAATGTTGATTTGGGAGTGAAAATTTCGCACAAAGTTGCTGGAAAGAGGCAAACATGTTATAAATGCATACATTTTGAATATTGTTGATCCCCAGACTTGCCCATCTTTAAAAAGTGCTATCAACAAGAGAGGGAAGGAAAGCATGGTTATCAATGATGGGTGCAAGACTAGAAATGGTCTGTAAGCCAAAACAGGGTTTACGTATTTGATTGACAATGAGTGCTGTGCTGCTGTGATCGTGACGTGATGAGAGAAAGGATGACTTTGTTTGCAGTTGATTTCCTGCTGCGAATATTAGTCTTATCAACATGTCTGCAGTTGTTTTTATGGTTTTGAGTTCATATTTTGGGTCATTATTTAGCTATACGGTAGATGCCCCTGTTGTTCAGCATTAATGTTTGCTAGCAATATCAATATTCAGTATATGCTGTTTAGCCTATGAAAGATGTATTCATCTAGTTTATTAATACTATTAAGGATATTTTCTTGATGCTTACAAATAGCACCATCCATCCATCCATTTTCTACCGCTTGTCCCTTTTGGGGCAAGGCGCTATAATGTGGTCATCTGTGTCGAATAAAGCAATTTGTTTTCCTGCACAACATCTAAGCTTTTCGTTTCTGTTATTAAAATCAACAATGAAAACACGGTGGATTGGACCAACAATCACAATATTTATTAATACAACTTAATATGACGTTAGTTTATTTGCACAACCAGGTCTTGGTAGTTATATTTAGGCATAGAAACCACAAAAGAACACAAACTAATCCAATCTCTTGTCCTTTCTTTACATTTAGTTCTGCTTCCCAACAATACTATAGAGAATAAACACAATCGCATCACAGAAAATATTCCACAAGATGATGAAAGTGATACTTTAAAGAGCCATTTCTTTCAAAGCACTTTCGTTTTTTTCTCTGACTTAATTTTCTTTATGAACCACTTCTTTCAGGACTGAATGGAAGCTCTTTCCTATCCCTCTATTTAAACGAACGATTGGAACACCCTTAAACAGAACAGCAATACAGCATTTTTTGGTCAAACTCTCACTTGTTTTAATGTTACGCTCAAGTTGGTTGACCATCATGTGAATTAAGCCGTGAAGAAAAATGGATGTGACGTCAGCAATGGAGGAAAATAACAAAATGTCAAAAAAATATAAATGGTTGCTCTGATGAAAACTATGTATTTTACTTATATTGCACGGTGGCAGAGGGCTTAGTGCGTCTGCCTCACAATACGAAGGTCCTGAGTAGTCCTGGGTTCAATCCCGGGCTCAGGATATTTCTGTGTGGAGTTTGCATGTCCTCCCCGTGACTGCGTGGGTTCCCTCCGGGTACTCCGGCTTCCTCCCACCTCCAAAGACATGCACCTGGGGATAGGTTGATTGGCAACATTAAATTGGCCCTAGTGTGTGAATGTGAGTGTGAATGTTGTCTGTCTATCTGTGTTGGCCCTGCGATGAGGTGGCGACTTGTCCATGGTGTACCCCGCCTTCCGCCCGATTGTAGCTGAGATAGGCTCCAGCGCCCCCCGCGACCCCGAAGGGAAGAAGCGGTAGAAAATGGATGGATGGATGGATGAACCTAAAAACAATTTAGCACAGGTGAGGTTTTGCCTACTAAAGTGATACTGATATCCGGTTTGGTCCAAGGACTAATTGACCGTCGCTTATCTTGAGGACAAAGTTGCGGTTGGGTATGATGTTTGAGATGAACTGCATTATTTGGTGATTGAAGATAGCCTAAAGAAGTTTAAGGGTCAGGCCCTGGTGCCACAGAGTGTCGTAAGCTGCCGTTACGATTACGCCTGCCTTGTGGCGTTTCTCAAAAATGTTGTGTGTGAGTTTTGCAATTTGGTGAACAGTACTGCATCAACGACTGAATTCGTTGTTTGGAAGTTAGGGGTTTGTGACTGTTTCTGGCCGGGCCAGGAGAAGACTAGGGATGTAACGGTAAATGGTATAATGATAAACCGCGATTAAATTCCAGACGGTTAGTAATCCCCAGGGTTCGGTTCTTGGCCCTGCACTCTTTAGTATTTACATGCTGCCGCTAGGTGACATCATACGCAAATACGGTGTTAGCTTTCACTGTTATGCGGATGACACCCAACTCTACATGCCCCTAAAGCTGACCAACACGCCGGATTGTAGTCAGCTGGAGGCGTGTCTTAATGAAATTAAACAATGGATGTCCGCTAACTTTTTGCAACTCAACGCTAAGAAAACGGAAATGCTGATTATCGGTCCTGCTCAACACCGACATCTATTTAATAATACCACCTTAACATTTGACAACCAAACAATTAAACAAGGCGACTCGGTAAAGAATCTAGGTATTATCTTCGACCTAACTCTCTCGTTTGAGTCACACATTAAGAGTGTTACTAAAACGGCCTTCTTTCATCTCCGTAATATCACTAAAATTCGTTCCATTTTGTCCACAAGCGATGCTGAGATCATTATCCATGCGTTCGTTACATCTCGTCTCGATTACTGTAACGTTTTATTTTCGGGCCTCCCTATGTCTAGCATTAAAAGATTACAGATGGTACAAAATGCGGCTGCTAGACTTTTGACAAAAACAAGAAAGTTTGATCATATTACGCCTATACTAGCTCACTTGCACTGGCTTCCTGTGCACCTAAGATGCGACTTTAAGGTTTTACTACTTACGTATAAAATACTACACGGTCAAGCTCCTGCCTATCTTGCCGATTGTATTGTACCATATGTCCCGGCAAGAAATCTGCGTTCAAAGAACTCCGGCTTATTAGTGATTCCCAGAGCCCAAAAAAAGTCTGCGGGCTATAGAGCGTTTTCTATTCGGGCTCCAATACTATGGAATGCCCTCTCGGTAAAAGTTAGAGATGCTACCTCAGTAGAAGCATTTAAGTCTCATCTTAAAACTCATTTGTATACTCTAGCCTTTAAATACACTCCCTTTTTAGACCAGTTGATCTGCCGTTTCTTTTCTTTTCTTTTCTACTCTGCTCCGGGGTGGACCGCTAGCCTGTTCATCGGATGGGGACATCTCTACGCTGCTGACCCGTCTCTGCTCGGGAGGGTTCCTGCTGGCCCCACCATGGACTGGACTTTCGCTGATGTGTTAGACTTTCACAATATTATGTCAGACCCACTCGACATCCATTGCTTTCGGTCTCCCCTAGAGGGGGTGGGGGGTTACCCACATATGCGGTCCTCTCCAAGGTTTCTCATAGTCATTCACATTGACGTCCCACTGGGGTGAGTTTTCCTTGCCCGTATGTGGGCTCTGTACCGAGGATGTCGTTGTGGCTTGTACAGCCCTTTGAGACACTTGTGATTTAGGGCTATATAAATAAACATTGATTGATTGATTGAATATCGTTAACATTTTTTATTACCGAAAAACCGTCATTTGTTAATGCATTTTAGGCAACACTGCTTACTTCCTGTTAAACTGAAGCGCCACAGCCCCTGCGCATGCATACTAAAACCGTTCAGCTCAAGTAAACATGACGGCGACTACACAGACTTTGCTTTGAAAATGGTCACTCCGAGTAAACAGAGCCGATCGCTTCGTGTCACTTCATTTCAATCATTTCTACTTCCGTGGAGTCTTGGTGTGCGATTAAGAGTGCAATGCTGTTGGAGGAGAAAAATATTTGACGTTGCAGTTTCATTTTGAATGTGCAACTAGCGGCCGTCCGTCAGCTGCTTGGATTGAGAGTTACCGTGCAGCAGGCGATGTATCGGGAACGTTGCCACAAATTGTTTATAAAGTCTCTAGTTTGTTTACTGGGATGCTCACTCGTCCTTTAATTTAACTGCTAACTTTATCGGTGTTCAAATAACATCAATACTAGCTAAGTTTTGTCATATAATCAAATTGAACACAGGCTGAGTTGTCTGTGAGGCACAAAGAGTGTGTATTAGATGTGAGAGAAATTACTCCAGTTTATATTTGTTGGCCAAACTGTTGGACTGAAGTCCATGGTTGTTGGAGAAGAAAAAAGCTTATTTGACTTTATCTTCATTGGCCAAACTGCTTTGTGTTTTATATTGATATCAAAATCAGCAAGTTTTTTTTTTACATTACTTGTGTTTTTTCATTTCACAAAGTAATTACTTTAATAACCATTCATGTGACATAGCATTTTGGTAATGTTCTATGGTGTATAATTAATACCTATATGACAGATTTCTGCTCAAACTCTCAATGGATCTCTCCCGATACAGCATGTACATGTATACACATTAATATATGTAAATGTACATACATACCTTTCATACATACCAAAATTTTGAGCACATTTAAAATTACCGCGATAATAATGATAATCGTGGTAATTTTGGTCACAATAACCGGGATAAGAAATGTTCATACCGTTACATCCGTAGAGATTGGGGGGTTGGCAAAGGATAACTTGGAACATGATGGTAATTGACCGTCCCGAAGTTAATAAAATAAACGTAAACAAGGAACACTCTTTTCCATTGAGGTAAATGAAACACAGATCTCATTTGCAACATTTTCCACCTAAAAAAAGGCTAAAACTCTTTAATATATATTTTTTTAAATCGCCCGTATGTGTGCTGTAAAAAACAAAAAAACAGCTGCAGCAAACAGAGTGCAATCTATCTGAGTACGCAAGGAGTCTTGATCGTACCACTAAAAGCAGATACGAGCAAAAAATGCAAACTATGCAATGGAATCTATTCCTATACGTTATCAAAATGAGATTTGTCGAGTGATATCAAGGATTATCCGTCGGTCGCGTTCCCAGACATGTCAAACTATTTTGTGCTGGAGACGTCATCCTGCACGACAAAACAGATGAAAACTTGAAAAAGCATGGAGGCCTACAACTTTTTTGTGTGTGGTTGGGTCAAGGAAATTGGTATCGCGACTCTCCCATATAAATTATGCATCGTATTTGCTTGGGTAAGGTTGCATTTCATGATTTAATTTTGCGTCTACAGCCATGTTTGTTGCCTCACCCTAGGTGAAGTTAGTTTCCAGTTGGATATTCAACAGACATTAAACATCCAACCCAACCGACTGTTTGTCCCCGGCATGGGAAGCTCATGCCGCGGATGTCAGCCCGTGCTGACTCGTCAGGTTAATAAATAAATGACGTTTGGTGTAGAATAACATAGTGTGGCATAGTGGGCATTCACATAACTAGAAAATAAAATTTCTGTAAAAATTGTGTATTAATGTTCAAGGCTGCAGTTGAACTGCAGAAGGAATGTATAGTATTGTAATGATACATTTGAATGTAGAGTAGGAATGGTTTGAAAATGGTTGATGGTAAATGGTTTGAATATATAAAAACTGTGACAGTAGGAACGATTTGAATGTTGAAATGGTTTGAATGTTGAAGATCAGAAACTGTCCTGACACGTAGTATGAATATAGAAATTAAAAATGTATGTTGTAATTTTGCAACACAGTTTACATTCTGTAGTGAATTTCCAAATACAGCAGGTCACTTTATAAGTCTTCAATCATTTTAGGTTCTCATAATAAGATGAGTTGTATACAACTTTCAATAAAGTTCTAAATATTAATCAACATTTGTCTTCTTTATACTTAGTAAACCGTGTAGTTTGAACAACCTCTTGAACTGAGTCATATTAGTACATTGTTTGATTTCTTTGCTTAATCCATTCCATAATTGAATTCCACATACTGATATGCCAAACGTTTAAAGTGTTGTACGTGCATACGGATGTTTTAAGTTAGATTTTTCGCTAAGGTTATATTTCTCCTCTTTTGTTGAAAATAATTGTTGTACATTCTTGGGTAGCAGATTATAATTTACTTTATACATAATGTTTGCTGTATGCAGCTGCACCTAATCATAACATTTTTGTAATTTAGATTCCATAAATAAAGAGTTTGTATGTTCTCTATATCCAACATTATGTATTATTCTAACAGCCCTCTTTTGTAACACATATTTTTTGCCACTTTTTCTCTATCTATTTGTATTTGTGTTGGACCTTCTCTTGAACTGTTACCGAATAGCATTATTTTAGTTTTACTGAGATTTAAAGATAATCTGTTTATGTCAAACCATCTCTTCAATTTGTTAATTTCTTCTGTTATTAGCTTCTGTGTTTTCTCCTGAACAAAATGCAGTTGTGTCATTTGTAAACAAAACTAACTTTAAGTCCTCTGTAACTTCACAGATGTCGTTTATATAAAGATTGAACAATTTTGGTCCTAGTATTGACCCATGGGGTACGCTGCAAGATATATTTAGCTTAGTTGATGTGTCTTCGCCTAGCTTCACGTATTGCTTCCTGTTAGTTAAATAGCTTCTTATCTAATTAAATGCCCGCCCTCTGATGCCATACCGTTCTAATTTATTAATTAAGATATTATGATTGATTGTGTCAAATGCTTTTGTTATATCCATAGATACTGCAGCTGCACACTGTTTACACATCTGCTGCGTTGTTCATTTCCTCTGGTATTTTGATTAATGCTATCGATGTTGAAATGTTAGCTCCAAACCGTATTGGTTTTCTGCTAGTGTTCCACTTTTGAATATCTCTAATCTGTTATTGAATATTTTTTCAATTATATAAAAATTGTGGAATTAAAGAAATCGGTCTGTATTTTGTAAATTGGTGTTTGTCTCCAGTCTTACATATTTACACTTTCGCTATTTTCATTTTCTTGGGAAATTTGCCAGTTTGAAACAATACATTGCTGATATATGTTAGTTGTTTGTGATAATTAGTAGAGGTCTTGCATTTGTATTTTGATTATTTTTGTTGTTGTTATATTATTGAGGAACATCGAGTTTGGATTGTTTTCTATTCTATCATTCAAGTCCTCAACTGACCCATCATTCCCATTTGGAATCCTTTGTTCCAGCTCTATTCCAATATGTACGAAGTAGTCATTAAAGTGTTCACCTACTTCGTTCATATTGTAATTTTTTATATTACCATCTAGAAAATATTGAGGGTAATCTTTTTTGCACCATTTTTAATAATACTATTTAGAATGTGCCATGTTGCACTCATGTTAGTTTTGTTCTTGTCTCATCCATCCATCCATCCATTTTCTACCGCTTGTCCCTTTCGGGGTCACGGGGGGTGCTGGAGCCTATCTCAGCTGTATTCGGGCGGAAGGCGGTGTACACCGTGGACAAATCGCCACCTCATCGGAGGGCCAACACTGATAGACAGACAACATTCACACTCACATTCACACACTAGGGCCAATTTAGTGTTGCCAATCAACCTATCCCCAGGTGCATGTCTTTGGAGGTGGGAGCAAGCCGCAGTACCCGGAGGGAACTCACGCAGTCACGGGGGGAACATGCAAACTCCACTCATATTTTACTATAATATTATTTTCTACATGTTCGTAGTATGCTAGTGAGTTTAGTTTTTATATTTGTGTACTTATTTTCTGCCAATATGGATCTTTGTGTTAAAAGTATTCTATATAAAGTTTATTTTTATTTTTTTATATACAAGCATTTTTCAATCCCTTTGTCATCCATGGTTGTTTGTTCTTTATTTGTTTCTTATTAAGCTGTGTCCATGGTAATGTTTGTCATAAATAATCAGGAAAGATTTAAGAAATGATAAGTTGATTGGCAACACTAAATTGGCCCTAGTGTGTGAATGTGAGTGTCTGTGTTGGCCCTGTGATGAGGTGGCGACTTGTCCAGGGTGTACCCCGCCTACCGCCCGAATGTAGCTGAGATCAGCTCCAGCGACCCCCCCGTCCCCCGCGACCCCAAAAGGGACAAGCAGTAGAAAATGGATGGATGGATTTAAGAAATGTTCCATATTCTTCATCGACATCATTTTCACTATACACAATGTCCCAACCTTGTTCTCTTAGTTCATTCATGTACAATCATGTTTTTCTCTATGCTCAGTCTTGGGTGCTCTATGTATACAGTACATGTGATCAATACATTTTTGCCTTTCTCATTGCATATTTCAATAGTTAAAAATTCTGAGATATTGTCGATAGCAAATTACATGTTATTTACCATTCTTTAATGTAAGTCCTTCATAACGTACACTGCTACTCTGCCTTCACTCTTGTTATTTCTATTAATGTAATTTAGTTCTTATCCTTCCAGTTCGAAATCTGTTCCTTTATCATCCATCCACTTTTCTGATACAGCAATTACTTTGAAGGGTTCCTAATTTTTTTCCAAAAAATCTTCATACTGTTGTAATTTGTATACAAACTTCTACAGTTAAGATGAATGATTGACAGTTTGTTACGGGATTTGATGTGGCTTACCGTATTTTTCGGACTATAAGGCGCACTTAAAGGCCTACTGAAATTAATTTTTTTTATTTAAACGGGGATAGCAGATCCATTCTATGTGTCATACTTGATCATTTCGCGATATTGCCATATTTTTGCTGAAAGGATTTAGTATAGAATAATGACGATAAAATTCGCAACTTTTGGTCTCTGATAAAAAAAAAGCCTTGCCCCTACCGGAAGTAGCGTGACGACACCGGAGGAAGGGCTGCTCACATTTTCCTATTGTTTACACCAGCAGCGAGAGAGATTCGGACCGAGAAAGCGACGATTACCCCATTAATTTGAGCGAGGATGAACGATTCGTGGATGAGGAACGTGAAAGTGAAGGACTAGCGTGCAGTGTAGAACGTATCTTTTTTCGCTCTGACCGTAACTTAGATACAAGGGCTCATTGGATTCCACACTCTCTCCTTTTTCTATTGTGGATCACGGATTTGTATTTTAAACCACCTCGGATACTATATCCTCTTGAAAATGAGAGTCGAGAACGCGAAATGGACATTCACAGTGACTTTTATCTCCACGACAATACATCGGTGAAGCACTTTAGCTACTGAGCTAACGTGATAGCATCGGACTTAACTGCATATAGAAACAAAACAAATAAGTCCCTGACTGGAAGGATAGACCGAAGATCAACAATACTACCAAACTCTGGACATGTAACTACACGGTTAATGCTTTCCAGCTTGGCGAAGCTTAGCAATGCTGTTGCTATCGACGCCATTGAAACTAACTTAGCTACGGAACCTCGACAGAGCTATGCTAAAAACATTAGCTCTGCACCTACGCCAGCTCTCATCTGCTCATCACGGCCCGTGCTCACCTGCGTTCCAGTGATCGACGGTACGACGAAGGACTTCACCCGATCACCGATGTGGTCGGCGGCCCGGAGACGGAGGCAGTCAAGGTGAGGTCGTTCGGCTAGCGCGTCTGCTATCCTCAAAGTCCTCCTGGTTGTGTTGCTCTAGTCCGCCGCTAATACACCGATCCCACCTACAACTTTCTTCTTTGCAGTCTCCATTGTTCATTAAACAAATTGCAAAAGATTCACCAACACAGATGTCCAGAATACTGTGGAATTTTGAGATGAAAACAGAGCTTTTTGTATTGGATTCAATGGGCTCCGAATACTTCCGCTTCAACCGTTGACGTCACGCGCAAACGTCATCATATCGAAACGTTTTCATCCGGAAGTTTGCCGGGAAATTTAAAATTGCACTTTATAAGTTAACCCGGCCGTATTGGCATGTGTTGCAATGTTAAGATTTCAACATTGATATATAAACTATCAGACTGCGTGGTCGGTAGTAGTGGGTTTCAGCAGGCCTTTAAAGTCCCTTCATTTTCTCAAAAATTGACAGTGTGCCTTATAACCCGGTGCACCTAATGTACGGAATAATTTTGGTTGTGTTTACCGACCTTGAAGCTATTTTATTTGGTACATGGTGTAATGATAAGTGTGACCAGTAGATGGCAGTCGCACATAAGAGATACGTATGGACTGCAATATGACGCCAGTAAACAACACCAAAACTTTAAATGTTCCATTGAGAATATAGAACATTACTACACACAGCGCTCAAAAATCTGTCAAAATGTTTTAGTACGACTTTGGTAAGCTACGAAGCCGCACCGTTACGTCCGTTACGAGTATTATTATGGTTTGTGTATAAGGACCGCAGAATGGCACCCATTAGCAGGCATATTATCTGGCGTTTTGTTTCGCAATATTATGCAAAACCAACTTTTCTTACCTTCTGGCACCTGCTGATCTGTATTTGGGATCTGCATAAGTCCTGAAAATTTGCACACGTCCCTCTTTGTAGTCCGTGCTGGCGCTGTTGTCGAAAAGCTTCTTATTTTTCTCTATCTTCTTGTTATGGGGCATTCATCCTGCGCTGTTGCCATTTCCAATATAAAGTAACGTAAAGTTCTAACTTTTATCTGTCAGATGAGGAGATACTGCTTTGTTTATTGATTCAAGTAAAGCCTCAATGTCATTAAAACACTTAGCTTCATTTTTTGACGCTTCTTCAACTCCTGTCCTTGCACTCCACACCGGTACAACAAAGATGACGAGGAGAAGACACTGTCGAAGATGAGCCACGTAAATAAGACCGCCCACAAAATGGCGCATCCTGAAGCGACTGTCAGAAAGCGACTTGAAGATGGTCTGTAAAACAATCTATCCAACATTTTGATGTTATGTAGACCACAAGAAAATGTTTTAAATTTAGAAAAAATCATAATTTACCCCTTTTAATGCGCCTTATAATCCGATGCACCTTTTGTATGACAATACCCCTGAATAGACCCGCTCATCCGCAGTGCGCCTTATAATCCGGTGCACCCTATGTTCCGGATAATACAGTATGTACTGTTCATGTGTAAAATACAAGCAGTTGTTCTTGCTATGAGAGAATAAATTTATGTCTGGATCTCTCTCATTTCCCACCTCTATATTTGTATGGTCTATAGTGTGTTTAGACCAAAATGCCTTTAATTCCATGTGTGACTGAGTGCTGCTTGTGTTTGTCATAGTTGTGTCTACTGTTACTGGTATTTATCCAGCTCTTTGATTCTCTTTATGACAATTACTTTTGCCTCCTCTTGTGTTCCGTGTTCCATTTTGTTTGATGAATATTTTGCAGTTTGTGGACCAGGTTTGATGTATTTTACCTAGTTTTTTTAAGATGTGTGCTTTTCTGGCTATTTCTGCATTGGTTTTAATTAAGTGTTCATTTGTGTAAACATCTGTTCCTTTTAGTCTCCTTCCTTGTTTTAGTAAAGCAGATGTACAAATCCCGTTTCCATATGAGTTGGGAAATTGTGTTAGATGTAAACATACAATACAATGATTTGCAAATAATTTTCAACCCATATTCAGTTGAATATGCTACAAAGACAACATATTTGATGTTCAAACTGATAAACATTTTTTTTTTTTGCAGATAATCATTAACTTTAGAATTTGATGCCAGCAACATGTGACAAAGAAGTTGGGAAAGGTGGCAATAACTACTGATAAAGTTGAGGAATGCTCATCAAACACTTATTTGGAACATCCCACAGGTGAACAGGCAAATTGGGAACAGGAAATGCTCACTCATTCACAAACAAGGATGGGGCGAGGGTCACCACTTTGTCAACAAATGCGTGAGCAAATCGTTGAACAGTTTAAGAAAAACCTTTCTCAACCAGCTATTGCAAGGAATTTAGGGATTTCACCATCTACGGTCCGTAATATCATCAAAGGGTTCAGAGAATCTGGAGAAATCACTGCACGTAAGCAGCTAAGCCCGTGACCTTCGATCCCTCAGGCTGTACTGCATCAACAAGCGACATCAGTGTGTAAAGGATATCACCACATCGGCTCAGGAACACTTCAGAAACCCACTGTCAGTAACTACAGTTGGTCGCTACATCTGTAAGTGCAAGTTAAAACTCTCCTATGCAAGGTTTATCAACAACACCCAGAAACGCTGTCGGCTTCGCTGGGCCTGAGCTCATCTAAGATGGACTGATACAAAGTGGAAAAGTGTTCTGAGGTCTCACGAGTCCACATTTCAAATTGTTTTTGGAAACTGTGGACGTCGTGTCCTCCGGACCAAAGAGGAACAGAACCATCCGGATTGTTATAGGCGCAAAGTTGAAAAGCCAGCATCTGTAATGGTATGGGGGTGTATTAGTGCCCAAGACATGGGTAACTTACACATCTGTGAAGGCGCCATTAATGCTGAAAGGTACATACAGGTTTTGAAGCAACATATGTTGCCATCCAAGCAACGTTACCATGGATGCCCCTGCCTATTTCAGCAAGACAATGCCAAGCCACGTGTTACATCAAAGTGGTTTCATAGTAAAAGAGTGCGGGTACTAGACTGGCCTGCCTGTAGTCCAGACCTGTGTCCCATTGAAAATGTGTGGCGCATTATGAAGCCTAAAATACCACAACGGAGACCCCCGGACTGTTGTACATCAAGCAAGAATGGGAAATAGTTCCACTGAGAAGCTTAAAAAATGTGTCTCCTCAGTTCCCAAACGTTTAGTGAGTGTTGTTAAAAGGAAAGGCCATGTAACACAGTGGTGAACATGCCCCTTCCCAACTACTTTGGCACGTGTTGCAGCCATGAAATTCTAATTGAATTATTTTTTTTTTTTTTAAATAATAAAGTTTATGAGTTTGAACATCAAATTTCTTGTCTTTGTAGTGCATTCAATTGAATATGGGTTGAAAAGGATTTGCAAATCATTGTATTTCGTTTATATTTACATCTAACACAATTTCCCAACTCATATGGAAACGGGGTTTGTATGTTTCCTGTTGAAAAACATGATTATTATTGATGGTGTAGATCTTTCTTTTGCTCTGTGGAGTGGATGGCAAGCTTTGATGTTGTTAATGTCCAAATGCATTCCTTTCGGCTGCATGAATGCGGGTACATACTACTCCGCGGAGTTGACATCTTGATCTTAAGGTCCCCCTCCACCGTCGGCGGCCGCCACCCGGGCAAACGAGTGCGGCCTAATGCGGAGCCCGGTCACGATGACGTCGTTCATCGAGTGTACTGCTCAAGTTCCTCCAGCCTGTCTGTTAGTTCACGCACTTTTTTGTCTTTTTCGTTGTTTTGTATGTGTAGATATTTCAACTTCTCCACCAGCTGCATTATTGTTTCTTGCTGGTTCTTGACAGGTGCCATTTCCGCCGTTAGGGTCTCAAGCGCTCTTATCTCCTCTCTCTCTTCGACCAAGAGCGCCTTCTTTAGCCCCATCCTTAGCCGCCGCTGCTACCCGCTTGGCCTGCCGCTGCTCCCAAATCCTCGCGCTCTCCTCACTGCCGTTGCTGCCACTGTTGCTTACCACACCCTGCATCGTTGCCCCCGATCTCTCCAAACCACATTGCTGCAGATATACTGCTGTGCAGGCCTCGTCGCCTCCGAGCCTTGTTGGTCCTGCAGGCCTCATGGCCGCTGGCTTGGCTGGTCGTGCTTGGACGCTGCTTGTTCAATGCTCTTTTACTACTATATAAGCTATTAGTTTTGTATAAAACGTTCAAAAATCACAGCACTTGACGACGCAAAAGCTTCTTCCAAAAAGTGAGACAATCACTGACAGGACAGGACAGAGTTGGGTCGAAAATAATGATTTTTCACCTAGTGTTTTGTTGACAAATTTTAAGGTGGTAGCCTTAAATAAGTTCCGGTGTTTAGCAGGACCGCTAATTCACATTTCTGTTTTCTTAGCGTTTAGAAGTAAAAGGTTGCTAGGCAAGGCAAGGCAAGGCAACTTTATTTGTATAGCGCTTTTCATACACAAGGCAGACTCAAAGTGCTTCACAGACAACAAAGTGAAATGAAAGAAAATAAAAGCAAAATTAAAATGCAGACAATAAAAATAAAAACAATGCAGACGTTAAAAGTTAAAAGATTAAAAGATTTAGCTGAAAGCTAAGGTGAACATAAAAGTCTTCAGTCTAGTTTTAAAAGTAGTCAGAGTTGGGGAGAGTCTGACATCTTCAGGAAGTTTATTCCAGCTATTTGTTGCATAGTGACTGAATGATGCTCTCCCTTGATTTGAGTTTACTCTTGGAACCGCTAACAGATTGGTCTCAGAAGATCTTAGTGATCTAGAGGGCTTATATAGTGGGAGCATATCAGTGATATACTTGGGCCCTAGACCATGTAGTGATTTATATGTGAGCAGGAGGATTTTGAAATCAATTCTCTGATGTACAGGGAGCCAATGTAAGGATTTAAGAATTGGTGTAATGTGCTCACATTTTTTGGTCTTTGTTAAAACTCTAGCAGCAGCGTTCTGAACAAGCTGTAGCTGCCTGACAGTTTTTTTGGGAAAACCTGCAAGGAGACCATTACAATAGTCTAGCCTACTGGTAAAAAAGGCATGTACAAGTTTTTCAAAGTCTTGAGCTGACTTGAGCCCTCTAAGTCTTTTTACATTTTTGAGGTGATAGTAGGCCGATTTTGTTACTGATTTGATGTGACTGTCGAAATGTAAATCAGAATCTAAAATAACCCCAAGATTTCTGGCTTTATTTGAGGTTTTCAGGGACAGTGATTGAAGGTGTTGGGCGACTTTAAACCTTTCTTTTTTAGCACCAAAAACAATTATCTCAGTTTTATCTTCATTTAGTTGTAGGAAATTTTGGCACATCCAGTGTTTGACTTGCTCAATGCACTGGCACAGAAGATCTATGGGGCGATAGTCATTTGGTGATAGCGCTACATAGATTTGGGTGTCATCGGCATAGCAATGATGGTCAATGTTATTATTTTGCATGATTTGTCCTAGTGGGAGCATATAGATGTTAAATAAAGTCGGCCCCAAGATTGAACCTTGGGGGACTCCACACGTTACGTTGGTTGGTTCTGATACAAAGTCACCAATGGAAACAAAATAGTTCCTATCTTGTAGATATGACTTGAACCATCTTAAAACTGTGCCTGAGATTCCCACCCAGTTTTCCAACCTGTCCAAAAGTATTGAGTGGTCGACAGTGTCAAATGCAGCACTGAGGTCCAAAAGCATTAATACTGAAGTTTTGCTAGAGTCTGTGTTTAGACGGATGTCATTTATAACTTTAAGAAGGGCCGTCTCTGTGCTATGAAGAGGTCGAAATCCTGACTGGAAGTTGTTGTGGCAGCCAGTAGAAGCCAAGAAGTGATTTAGTTGTTGGAGGACAACTTTCTCAATTATTTTACTTATGAATGGTAGATTTGAAATTGGTCTGTAGTTGTTGATAACAGAGGCATCTATGCTCTGCTTTTTTAGAAGAGGTTTAATGACTGCAGTTTTGAAAGCCTTCGGGAAATTGCCCGATTGAATAGAATTATTAACTATTTGCAAGACGTCTGTTGATAGGCAGTCAAAAACATTCTTAAAGAAGTTGGTAGGTAAAACATCAAGGCAGCAGGTGGCTGACTTTAGAGCTGTCACCGTTTCCACTAGAGTTTTAGAGTCTATGGCATTAAAGCTTGCCATCATTGCTGTGTTACTTTTGCCTAAATGGGGTGGTGATCCAACTTTTTTACTTGAGATATTGATGGTGCGTCTGATGCCTTCAATTTTATCAGTATAAAAGAATGCAAACTCATTGCATTTCTGCGTGGAATGGAGTTCGGCTGGTATTTGTGTTGGGGGTTTAGTCAGTCTGTCAACGGTTGTGAATAGGGTTTTGGCCTTATTTGTGTTGCTGTTTATGATATTGGAGAAGAATGTTTCTCTAGCACTTTTTAAGACTAAATTGTAGGCCTGGAGGCTCTCTTTATAGATGTCATGGTGAATATGAAGTTTTGTATTCCGCCAGATTCGTTCAGCCTTCCTGCACTCTCTTCTCTGGGCTGTTACAGCAGCAGATTTTCTCCAGGGTGCCTTTTGCTTGCCAGAAATCGTTTTAACTGTAACAGGTGCAATGATATCTATGATATTCACAATTTTGGAATTAAAGTTGCTTACAAGATCATCAGCATGACATGGGTTTAGAGGTGGTAGTGAGGAGATGGCGTTTTTAAAGAGGACATTAGCATGTTCATTTATGTACCGCTTTTTGACATTCTTTGATTCTGTTTGTGTGTCCAAGATTACAGAAATATTAAAGAAAACACAGAAATTATCAGACAATGAAGGATCAATCACAAGAACATCAGAAACATTGAGACCTTTTGTGATAATCAGGTCCAGAGTGTGTCCCTTGTTATGTTATGTTATGTTATGTTATGTTATTTTCATTTATTATGCGCCCCCCCAACCAACTGTTACATCAGCCCGGGGCGCAGCCCGAGTGGAGAAACAAAAAAAAACAGAAACAGAGACTGAGACACACAAAGGAATCTAAACTAAACATTTAAGACTCACAATGAAAACATAAATTAAAAGTCATCTGCGGTAAAAAGGTGAGTTTTAAGCCGTGCTCTAAAAGAGTCCAGAGTGGTGGCGGACTTATTCCACAACCTAGGTGCCATCACTAAGAAAGCACGGTCTCCCCTTGTCACTAGGTTTGACCGTGGGACCTTCAGGGTCATCTGGTTGTCTGATCTAAGGCAACGACCCAGCCTGGAGCTGGTGGGTTGGTCCAGGAGATCTTTAATATAAGCTGGGGCGAGACCATTGAGCGCTTTGAAGACGAACATGACGATCTTAAATTTCACTCTACGCTTCACTGGGAGCCAGTGAAGGGAGGAGAGGATGGGAGAAATATGTTCCCTCATTTTTGCGCCTGTCACCAGCCTGGCAGCCGCATTTTGTACTAGCTGCATGCTATGGATGGTCTTGTTGGTGACCCCAGCATAAAGGGCATTGCAATAGTCCAGTCTAGAAAAAATAAGCATTAACACGACCCTCCGTAGGTCACTGGGGGAGAGGAAAGACTTGATCTTGGCTATGGTGCGTAGTTGGAAAAAACAGGGTTTCACCACAGATTTCACTTGTTTGTCAAACTTGAGGTCTGGGTCGAATATTACCCCAAGGTTTTTGACATGGGGTTTTTCAAGAGTGGCCAAACTTCCCAAATTCTTTCTGATCTGACTGACCGAGGTGGAGTTGCCAAACAGAAGAATTTCACCCTTGGTGTCATTGAGCTGCAGGAAGCTTTGTGACATCCACTCCTTTATGTCCCGCAAGCAGTCTTTCAAAAGGTCCAGCCCAGAGGGATCGTCTGTCTTGAGTGGAAGATAGATTTGAGTATCGTTTAGACTGGCCAAAAAATCAGATCTGGGTCACTTGAGGTAAAAAAAATCTGATTCGGTATGCAGTGTATACGGGGCCATATTGTTCATCTGTATAATAAAAACTATTATTACTGATTCGGGATAAAAATAATTGTAACTGGATCTATATCATTGTCCAAATCCTGTTTTTTATGGTCTTTGTTGCATATGTTTTCAGTTCTATATTTTTTTGTTTAACAATCTTTGATGTTGTTTCAATAATCTCTATAATTGTAGGTGGATGCGCTCCTGAATTTAGGTCTTCTTGTTTAGTGGTCCCTTGAAACATAGTAGTGTTGGTGTTGAATTTAGGTATTTGTTTTCCGTCAGACTCCATTATCATTTTCGTTGTGGAAGCAGTGTCAACTTTAGTATTTGTCCAGGTCCTTGATGTCATGGACAACAAGTACTCTTGCTACTGGACCTCCATTCAGCTTGATATAGATTTTACAGTTGGCGCTCCAAGTTCCCTGAATTTTCCCTGCTTTCTCAAGTCACATGCTTTATTGGCGATTTCCGCATTACGTTTTGTGAGATGCTCATTCATGTACACATTTGTTCCCTTTAACTTCTTTCCCTATTTCAGCAGTGTCATTTTAGATTTTCTGTTAACGAGTTTGACAAGGATAACTGGAGTACTGTTGTTGTATCTTCCATTCAGTGTATTGCATGTTTCAATGGTATTAATGTCGATTTCAATTTCCTATGATTGCAGAAAGTTGACCACTTGCTGTTCTGCTGAGGCAATATCCATTTCATCTGGTGTCTTCTCCATTATTCACAGCTTTTGCATAGGATGTTGGTTTAATTTGGTGCACTGTCACGATTATATCATTCATTTGTTTATCCTGATCCATTTCATTCATGATATTCCTCAGCATGTTGTCTTGTTTCACTGCAATTATTTCCTCTTGGAGAATCTTCACTTCTTGATGGATTTCCTGAAAGTCTTTTCTTATGTTATTATGCTAACTTTGCAGACTTTCTATATACAGTATATGCAGACTTCTCGGATCTTCTTTGTATTTTGTTGTTGCTTTTCTCAGATCTTCTTTAAGTTCTCTTATTACTCTATTCATGTCTGCTTTGTGTTCTAATCTTATTATTATTATTATTATTATTATTTTTTAAAGCACTAAGTCTTGCTTCCCATCATATCCTGTGTCCAAAATCAAATCTGTGTCCAGATAATAATTTGATTCAGAGGACACCGCAGGTTTCAGGATTCAAGTTTTTCTTTTAGATGTTGACGTCACAGCAGCTCGCTGACGTCAGTGTCTCTTGTATCAGCTCGCTAACGCTTGCTGCACTTTCAACTTCATTATTCCACAATTTCGTACCATTCAGAGATCAATTTGAGGTGTCAGCCTGTGAACTTATATCACTCTGTGTTTGTGGAGTAGGAAATGTTCTCCTTGTCCGACCTCTAACAAGTCCACATCCGGGTGTTGATGTGTATCGATGGCGTCATCACTGTCAAAGGTGGAACACAGTGAGGACATCAGCGCTCCTGGGTATTTGCCAGTAAACTTTTTTTTTTTTTAGATTATATTTTTATAAACGTGAGGAGCCAAAATTTAAATCGAAGTTAAAATGTGATTAATCTTCCAGCCTTACTGTGATGCTAACACAATCAATGAAAAGAAACTTAGGTCAGCTGTCGCCAAAGTAGCTGATTCTGACCAAAAGTTTAACGAATCCTAACGCTTATTTAGTCAATGAAATGCAAAAACATAAGTACATATTTGATAACCTTTTTTTTAATATATTTTTGGAGTGACTGAATTTCCCTTGCAGTCAGCAATCGCCACTAACATAAACACATATCCCCAGCACGTCTGGTCAGGTCTAAGGTGAACACCCTCTTGCATGTTAGAATAAGACGGGTAAGGGAAGTCGGCAAATCAGATCCCTAATTTTGGGATTAACTCTCAGAGCTGGGTTGGTCGGGCTTGGGTGCAAAGCGGGACTGTGCACGGTTGGAGGAGTCGCCGGCCCACCGACAAAGCAGACAGCCGCCTGAGCCAAGGTGTGGGTGAACCGGCCGCGCAGGCTGCGCCTCGGGTCTTACCACCGGCTCAACCCTCATGTGCGTCTTGCTTTTGGTTTATCAAAGTTTATCGGTGACCGAAATTTCGGTGCGTCACTAGTCAATAGTGCGAAAATAATAAACTGTATATCCATTCATACAACGTATTACTTTATTTGTTTTCACGAAAAAGACCCACATTTTTAAGGTGTGGTGGCTTTATTTTTTCCGTGGCGCCGCACTACAACCAACCAAAGATAAGGGAAACCCTGTATTTTAATTAGTGACCTAACACAGGCAGTGTGAATATAATGTCTAAGTTCACAAATTATTGTTTTTTCTTTTTTTTTGACTGAAGATTCTGATGATGTGATGGTGAGCAGTCAAGATTAAGAGATTATATTATCTACTCACATATCCCACCTGGTGGTTGTTTGTGCACAATGCAGCTCCTCCTGGAAAAAAGATTGGGATGGGGTCAATAGAATACCATCCCTATTATAGATCAAATATACACAAAAAAATAAAAGTATTTAAAATCATAAGTATTTAGCATTTGAATGTAAAATTCAACATTGTCTTACTGTGCTTGTCATACCCACAAACATTTGATGGGATGGTGACGTCACAACAATTTGGCAGTTTGCTGTCCGTGCGTGTATGTGTTTTATTTTTTTATGAGAAACGTCTTATTTATTCATCCACACGATACAAGTTGACGTGTTTCCTTCTTTTCTTCATTACTAGCATCTAAAGCTAGTTCTCTAACTTCAACAACACACCAAACCCGCCGCTTGCTGGAAAAAAACACTACAGAGGTCGTTACCTGACAAACTTTACACACAGGAATAAGCCTAAAGATGTCATAATTAAATTCTTAATAGAATAGAGATTCCAATTTGATCGACCTATTTATTATTGTTATTAATATTATTATAACAACTACAAAAGTGTCATACACCTTGTCAATGTTTACACCGTTTGTAATTGTGTTTAAGTGCCTTTGCTGTAATTGTTAAACCAACAAATTTAGCTGAACGGCACCAATTTTGTCAAGAGGAGTGGTCCAAAGTTCAACCAGAAGCTTGTGGATGGCTACCAAAAGCACCTTATTGTTGTGAAACTTGCCAAGGGACATGTAACCAAATATTAACATTGCTGTCTGTATACTTTTGACCCAGCAGATTTGGTCACATTTTCAGTAGACCCATAATACATTCATAAAAGAACCAAACTTCATGAATGTTTTTTGTGACCAACAAGTATGTGCTCCAATCACTCTATAATACTTTCTATTGTAGAAAGTATTGGAAACTCAAGACAGCCATGAAATTATGTTCTTTACAAATGTATGCAAACTATATATATATATATATATATATATATATATATATATATATATATATATATATATATATATATATATATTAGGGCTGTGAATCTTTGGGTGTCCCACGATTCGATTCAATATCGATTCTTGGGGTCACGATTCGATTCAAAATTGATTTATTTTTTTTCAATTCAACACGATTCTCGATTCACCTTCTACCTTCCTAGTCACGTCCGTTGTGTCCTTGGGCAAGACACTTCACCCTTTGCCTCTGATGGCTGCTGGTTAGCGCCTTGAATGGCAGCTCCCACCATCAGTGTGTGAATGTGTGTGTGAATGGGTAAATGTGGAAATACTGTCAAAGCGCTTTGAGTACCTTGAAGGTAGAAAAGCGCTATACAAGTATAACCCATTTATCATTTATTTATAAAAACTATTTTTTTCCCGATTCAAAAGGATTCTCTATTCATTCAATACATAGGATTTCAGCAGGATCTACCCCAGTCTGCTGACATGCAAGCAGAGTAGTAGATTTTTGTAAAAAGCTTTTATAATTGTAAAGGACAATGTTTCATCAACTGATTGCAATCATGTAAATTTGTTTTAACTATTAAATGAACCAAAAATATGACTTATTTTATCTTTGTGAAAATATTGGACACAGTGTGTTGTCAAGCTTATGAGATGCGATGCAAGTGTAAGCCACTCTGACACTATTGTTCTTTTTTCTTTTTTTTTTTTAATAAATGTCTAATGATAATGTCAATGAGGGATTTTTAATCACTGCTATGTTGAAATTGTAACTAATATTGATACTGTTGTTGATAATATTCATTTTTGTTTCACTACTTTTGATTTGTGTCTCCTCTCAATTACTCTGTTTATTGCATTTCTGAGTTTTGCTGGGTCGGGTTTGGTTTTGGAATTGGATTGCATTGTTATGGTATTGCTGCGTATTGTTTTGTTGGATTGATTAATTTTTTTTTAAAAATTAAAAAAAAAAAAGTTTTTTTTTTTAAATAATAAAAAATAAATAAAAAAATTGATTTTAAAAAAATGAGAATCGATTCTGAATCGCACAACGTGATAATCGTGATTCGAATTTGAATCGATTTTTTTCCCACACCCCTAATATATATATATATATATATATATATATATATATATATATATATATATATATATATATATATATATATATATATATATATTATATATTATATATGTGTGTGCATATATATGTGTGTGTATATATATATATATATATATATATATATATATATATATATATATATATATATATATATATATATATATATATATATATATATATATATATATATATATATATACACTACCGTTCAAAAGTTTGGGGTCACCCAAACAATTTTGTGGAATAGCCTTCATTTCTAAGAACAAGAATAGACTGTCGAGTTTCAGATGAAAGTTGTCTTTTTCTGGCCATTTTGAGCGTTTAATTGACCCCACAAATGTGATGCTCCAGAAACTCAATCTGCTCAAAGGAAGGTCAGTTTTGTAGCTTCTGTAACGAGCTAAACTGTTTTCAGATGTGTGAACATGATTGCACAAGGGTTTTCTAATCATCAATTAGCCTTCTGAGCCAATGAGCAAACACATTGTATCATTAGAACACTGGAGTGATAGTTGCTGGAAATGGGCCTCTATACACCTATGTAGATATTGCACCAAAAACCAGACATTTGCAGCTAGAATAGTCATTTACCACATTAGCAATGTATAGAGTGTATTTCTTTAAAGTTAAGACTAGTTTAAAGTTATCTTCATTGAAAAGTACAGTGCTTTTCCTTAAAAAATAAGGACATTTCAATGTGACCCCAAACTTTTGAACGGTAGTATATATATATATATATATATATATATATATATATGTGTATATGTACATATATATGTATATATATATATATATATATATATATATATATATATATATATATATATATATATATATATATATATATATATATATATATATATATATGTCTATGTACATATATATGTATATGTACATATATATATGTGTATGTACATATATATGTATATATATACACGTGTGTGTGTGTATATATATATATATATATATATATATATATATATATATATATATATATATATATATATATATATATAAAAAATGTGTATATAAATATATATACAGTATATATATATATATATATACACACATATATATGTATGTATATATACAAATATATGTATATATACATATATATGTATATATACATATATATATATGTATGTATATCTACTTGTGTGTATATATATATATATATATATATATATATATATATATATATATATATATATATATATATATATATATATATATATATATATATATATATATATATATATATATATATATATTAGGGATGTCCGATATTATCGGCCTGCAGCCTGCCGATATTATCGGCCGATAAATGCGTTAAAATGTAATATCGGACATTATCGGTATCTGTTTTTTTTATTATCTGTATCGTTGTTTTTTTTTTTGTTTTTTTTTGTTGTTTTTATTAAATCAACATAACAAACACAAGATACACTTACAATTAGTGCACCAACCCAAAAAACTTCCCTACCCCCATTTCTTTCTGTTATCAATATTCTGGTTCCTACATTATATATCAATATATATCAATACAGTCTGCAAGGGATACAGTCTGTAAGCACACATGATTGTGCGTGCTGCTGGTCCACTAATAGTACTAACCTTTAACAGTTAATTTTACTCATTTTCATTAATTACTAGTTTCTATGTAACTGTTTTTATATTGTTTTACTTTCTTTTTTATTCAAGAAAATGTTTTTAATTTAGTTATCTTATTTTTTTTTTTTTTTAAAAAGTACCTTATCTTCACCATACATGGTTGTCCAAACTAGGCATAATAATGTGTTAATTCCACGACTGCATATATCGGTTGATATCGGTATCGGTTGATATCGGTATCGGTAATTAAAGAGTTGGACAATATCGGAATATCGGATATCGGCAAAAAGCCATTATCGGACATCCCTAATATATATATATATATATATATATATATATATATATATATATATATATATATATATATATATATATATATATATATATATATATATATATATATATATATATATATATATAAAATGTGTATATATATATATATATATATATATATATATATATATATATATATATATATATATATATATATACATATACAGTATATGTGTGTGTGTATTGTTGCGTTTGACCAGATGTTCCTCCAAGTGGGATGTAAAACGCTGGTCAGTCCCAAGTTCCTTAATGACATATAAACTGACTCAAAGGTACCACCCAGCACAGAATAGTTATTTTGTAATTTATAGTCAAATATTTGAGAATAGAGACCAGCCTCGAACAACACATCCAAATGCGTAGCCCAAGTTGATCTGGCATTCCAAAGGAAAAAGCCACTCTTTTCACACAAAGAAAGCCCCCATCTCCCCCCCCCCCCCCTCCTGTCAACACTGATAAGAAGAGAGACTTGGGGGTTGTGTTCACATTATTGATGGTTTACGACCCTGTCGTAAACCCTGTCGTAAACCTGGAAAAATATGAGCTGATTCAAACATGATTATGAATAAAGAAATAGCTCTTAAACATATGCATTATCCACAATCCCCCTTCAGATCTTATCCAAAAGATCTCTCCTACGAGAGCAACACCTCTAAAGCACGCCCTACATTAAAGTAGGTGCTGTTTTGGTTTTCGAGCAAGCTATCGATAAACAATCAAATCATAGTTACATGGGAGAGAGAAGGAGGGAGTCAACGTCAATGTCGTCATTGTCAGGGAAGGAAACTAATGGTCCCTGAAAGTCACCACTATGCTTGACCCCCTTCAGTGACATAGCAAGCCCAGAACCAGGGTGGGGTTGACCTTTGACAGCTCTAACAATGATGCGGGTGCATAGAGACCTAGCACAAGGGGCAATAAAGCATCCGCATGAGGTTATGACGGCCAAGAAAACTCCAATGGAGACCAGGGCCGACTTAATTAGGTCAGACCACCTGCCAAAGGTGTTATGAAGCCAATCTTTAAAGGGGTCAGAGACACCGGAAACTTCAGTAAGTTCTTAGGCTCTGAGGCCTTCTAAGGCGCTCTGGACCGAGCCATCGGGGGCAGCATTGTTAGGAATGAAGGTACAGCATTGGTCACCAAACATTGCACACACACTTTTTTCCTTGGCTAGGATGCGGTCAAGGGCTATGCGGTTCTGGATGGCCATGAGGGAGGTCGGGGCAAGTTGTTCAGCAAGTCCCTCAACGGCGTCACGAGTCAGGTTGGTCAGTCTCAACAGATTATAAAAAACATAGTTAATGCGTTATACATTTTTAGTAGCAGTCACAGGGAAAATAGCACCAATGATAGGAAGGTTCTCGAAACCTGCACAGGATTCACACCACAATTTGTGTTGTGAGGGGACCCCTCTTGGTTGTCCAATTGCATCAAAGTAAACACCATCAGGGTTTCTCATCAGATCAAAGGAGCCCTTTACACTCCTTCGAGATAAAACATGGCGGCGTCGGCGAGAAGTTAGAGAGGCCGCTGAGACAGGAGTTACAAGGGGAGTTAATTTGGTACCCACTAGGGTGAGTGGGGTCACCAGTCTAACCATAGCACAAAGCCCTACGGATAACGTTGGGATTCTAATGTACAATCTGTGCTCCCCACAATACCAGAATAAGTCAGCTCGTGCCCAAGGGCCTATCCTTGAGCCATCTATCAGTGTGGTGCACCAGGAAGGGTTAATGTCACCCAATTTGTTGGGGGACGAAGAGGGTCCTTTGAATTGAAAACACGTGTAATTCAGCTTTTGGGCCACAAATGGAAGAAGTCGGGTGGCATTGTCAACAGAAGGGTACACATGTCAGTCAACTTAAAAGGGGCGGGGTAAGTGTGGGAAAAGGACGTCCAGCGGAACAAGCAACACAGTCACCCAGGTTTTGGCTCTTAGCCATGCTAGTCATCCACCTGAGCCATAGGTTGCCTGCACCTGCTCCTAAGGTCAAAGCTACCAGGCCTTCGGTGGTGATGTCATTAGCACGCACAGATGTGAGAGCCTTTGAAACACCACCAAGGTGGGGTGGTACTTTAGGTGCTACAGAGAGTGTAGAGGTAGTTAACGCCCTCTCAAGGACATTAATTTTAATAATTCCTTTAGAGTCTGTATCTGTCAGGTCAACCCCCAAAACAACATAAAAGGGACGATGGGCACCACTTACCAGAGTATGTTGTCTGCATCCGACACCAATGGTTCAGGGTTGAGTCGTTACAAATATAAAGGTTATTACCACGGTAATAGCTATTGTGTCCCCCGTAATTAATCACTCTGCACAGGTCAAAAAAATAAGTCTTGCTATCCCCTTTGACCCAGTCTATTTAAAGTCCGCTGTATGTTCTTAGACACTTGTCAGTCACTGTCGTCAGGAAGGATGAACTGAGACACAAAATCAGTAGAACACGCCCAAGCACCAGTCCGTCAGGGAACACTACCGGGTGTAACATCCTGCCTTTCGTCTATCAATATCAGAGTTATTTAGGTAACAAAACGGGGATAAACATCAAACTTTTCACTTAATGTAAAGACACATGTAGTTATGCTGAAAACAAGCAAGAGAAATTGGATAACTTCGAGTATAAAGGCTGGTCTCAAATAAGGATATACAATATAGAAGTTAAAAAGAGTAATATAGGTAGAAAATCTCTCTCTCAGCGTCGTCTTCTGGGCTGTAGGATTATGTGTGTGTAATTAAAGCCTCGCTCTTCTATGACCTAGAGGGGGAGAGGTTACTAGCACAATCACCCCTTATGTGTGTTACCTCGGTAACACACACTAAAAATGAGTCGTTTTCTGCTCCCGTTCTTCTTCAGATGCCTCAGGCTCAAAAGGCGCTGCTAGGGGGTCGAGTGGGGCAGATGATGTCAGCAATGACATCCGCTGGTAATCTGTCAGGTTCTTCAGCAGGAGTGTAGAGGGAGAGGTGGTACCAGGTGTCCCCTCCACCAGCCAGTCGAAGGGCGTGGGACGTCCGTTCCACGACCTTGAAGGGACCAGTCCACCTGGGCTCCGTCCACTTGCGTTTGATGACCTAGATCTTGACCCTCTCAGCGGGCGGAAGGGAATCTGGAGTGGCGGGCTGTCATCCTCGTATCTGTACAGAAGAACTGGCACACAAATTCTGCAATTTTTTGTGTAAAATACCATTTTGGTTTTACGCTGAGTCCTCCTTCCATGGCGGCTGCTGGTCCTGTGAATGGCTGACCTGTATGCAGCTCATAGGGTGAAAAACTCAAAGGGCGGTAAAACAGCCTTATTCACGGACCTTCGAATGAACATTAACGCTAATTGCAACATGTCAATCCAATTAAATTTGGTCTGTGCACAGATTTTAGCCAATTAGTTTTTAATGTTCTGGTCCATCCTTTCAACCTTACCTTGGGACTCAGGATGGTACCCCAAACCTGTGTTCTAGTCCGAAAGCCTTTTCGACCAAGGCTAAGTGAGTTTTTTTTTTTTTTTAAATGGTTGCCGTTGTCTGACCTAATCTTTTTGGGGAAACCATGTCGGGGTACTAGGTCATTCACAAGTCATTTAATTACTGATATTGCATCCTCTTTTGAGGTTGTTGTTGCTTCCGGCCAACCACTGTGATTGTCAACACAAGTCAGTACGTACCTTTTCCCTTGTACCGTATTGATCATATCAGTGAAATCAAAGACTATACATCGTTCACCCTCACCTCCTCCATATTCTAAATTTGATCTACTAAAATACTATCGATGTGTAAAATCGTTATTTTCAAATTAAAATTAGTTATAACTTCTTACCCACGGGAAAAACGTTAAAACTATGGAATGTGTCAGAGTCGGACCATTGTCGATTTTGTTCCAAGGAGTCTGTATCCACCCTCACTCACCCCCTTCTGTTTCTGAAAAAGGACTGTGTTAGTCATACTATCACTTTCAGAAACATCCAAGAAAAAGGTCAGCTAATAGTCAAGTAGCGGAGGACAAGTCATGTTTGAAGTCAATGATAGTCTCCCTAGCCTCTGTTGTCCACTGGGGGGTGTTGCCAGGGTAGGGGACCCCCTAGCAATATCACAAACAACCCAAACTCCACTAAATATGCTTATATTTTATATTGTCACAAATACTAGAAAATACTACCCGTATGGCGGATGCTCTATCAATAGTATTCTGAAATTTTACCACACCTGGTGGCCCCAATAATTGACCAAGTCAAGCTCATGTTGTAGAAAGTCGAATGATGCGGACACGTTTGTCACTGAACACTTTCTATCAGACCTCTGCCATAGCAACTTTGTGTATGTAATGAGCAACTATAATTATTTGATATGCTTAAATGTGCAATGTGTCGTTTTAGCTCAGCTGTTGTGTAGCTGCTAGCTCCTCGTAGCCTACAGGTGTCTAAAGTGCAGCCCATAGTTATGTGTTTAACACAACTATGTGCTAAACCTAAACAATTGAAAATGTGGTATTTGGGTGTCGGTGTAATGTTTGGCAGCTACGCCGTGTCTTATCATTGCACCTAAGTTCTTTGGTTTTGTAGGCGAGACAGACAGCAAGGGAACAATGTGGGACACTATTGTGTCCATCTTATACCATGCTAGCTGTTGCAAAGATAGGTCAACATGAGCAGCCACACCTTGAGTTCCAACATATATAAATAATCATAACAAATGGCGAGTTGGGTGGCAGAACACACGGAAGCATCTCAGCCAGTCAGGGTTTTCACTGTTAGAGCAGTTGGATGTCAGCCATTCCTGTTGTTTCAGGCTGTGGTAGGAGCCTTGGTAGTGGTGTCGCAGCTTGGTGGTTGAGCCGTCAGGTAACGCCAAGAATGTTCCTTCTGTGCGATTTGAATGTCAGGGTACAGTCTGTAAAGGAGGTCCAGCAATCTGAACCGGAAGTGGTTTGGTGACAGGTAACCTTGTGACCCCAGCGAAGCCTTCGACCTTTAAAGAGGAAGCACACAGTTTCTTTGGTACCTCTGCATTCAGAATCGAATGGGTGGCGCCAGTGTCAATCACGAACTGATAACATTGTCGTTGACACTCATGTCCAGCAGGGGGCCAGTCTGTATCTCCTGCTGGGGCTCCTGCGGTGGGCGTCCTTTGCCACGCTTTTGTGTTTGTTTGTTGGCACTACGGAACCTTTCCTGTTCGAAAATGTTCGGACAGTCACGACTCCAGTGACCAGGCTGGTCACAGCCGAAACAGTTTCCACCCCGGACTGGCTTTGAAGCACCGTGTTATCCACCACCCGAGTCCAACCGTCTGGTCGCACGTCTGTTGAGGATTCTTTCCTCCACCTGTTGGAACTCAGAAGCAAGGTCACCCAGTGCTGAATATACCCTAGCTGATTTTTTACTAATTAGTTCTTTTGACCTTTTATCTTCAGCGATCTGTAAATTAAGGAGTTGCTTCCTTGCTGCTCTGTCATTAGCCTTATCATCCTCATCTTGAGGAAAGAGACTGCGCATAGCAGTAGCTATGTTTGTAACGTATGGTGTTATCGGTGAGGTCGAAGATTCAGCCATTAATCCTGCTTGTTGTTCTGTATTTTTGCCATCTTGTGTGGAAACACAACGATACAAAATGCTTCTAAAGTCTGCCACAGCAAAAGGCTTATATTGAAATCTGCCGCTATTATCAGGAAAAAGTGGATATGCGTGTCCCTCCAGCTTCTTTTTTTTTAAGCGTGTGTTGTATGCATGTGGTTCATGTGGGTGTTGGTCAATGTAGCCTTCCATTGAGCCATTAACAGTTACAGGAGACCACAAAGTCTGGCTCTGTTGTGTGTTGTTCAAGAATGTCTGATGTGCACGTGAGAGACTGTCATCTACTGGGGGAGGGCATTTGTTTATGGCAACAAAATGGTCTGGCGTGTAAAGTGAGGAGTTTTGCGTTGACTCATGCATTATCTGCTGTCTAGTAAGATTAGGCATATTCGGGAGGTTTTCCGCTGGGTGGCTGTTATTTTGGGGCTTAGGCACCAGAGGTGATTTACACTCAGGAGACAGCGTCAGTTTTGGTGGAGGGTTCAGTCTTAGAGAGGCTGTGTGAGCACCGCCCTCATTTGTCACAGGAGTAGGGGGCGGTGGCCTAGTCAAAGTCTGGGCGGGTCGTTTGAATTGTCTTACGCATGCGCGGCAGGCAAAAGACCAATCAGTCAATTCTGTCATTAATCATCGGTTCTTTTGTTGCATTTAGTTTTTCCACGTAATCCCCGTTTACTTTTATCATACGCCAAACTCTTAAATTCTCTCCCTGAGTGTTCCATTTTCACCAGCGCACACACACACACACACACACATGATCACGCGCATCCAGCACACACACACACACATGCACGTGTAAGCACTCACGCACACACAAGCAAGTGCCTACGGCCCTACGCACACACACACACACACATGCACGTGTAAGCACTCACGCACACACAAGCAAGTGCCTACGGCCCTACGCGCACACACACACACACACACACGCACACGTAAGCACTCTCTCTCTGCGTTTCACTTTACCATAAAACTTCCAGTTACTTTTTTATTTTATTTTTTTATTTTACCAGATGTTTGAGTTCACAACTTTTCGAGTATTGTAAACTCCCTCTTAACCCTTTCAAGGAACGTTCTCTTTTCGACAACCGTCCATTCAATTGATCATTACAAAGTAATGACTAATCACATTTTCCCCAGCCGCCATCACATTCTTGTCTGTCACACTCCTTGGCCATTGTGTCCAATTTTTTTTCCCAGGGGCCTCAAACCCCTGAACCATACGGCGGCCTTTAACCCCGTACTTTTATCATACAATACGCAGCTAGAGCCTCTAACTCTAACCCGTGCAATTTATCGTACAATACGCAGCTAGAGCCTCTAACTCTAACCCGTGCAATTTATCGTACAATACGCAGCTAGAGCCTCTAACTCTAACCCGTGCAATTTATCGTACAATACGCAGCTAGAGCCTCTAACTCTAACCCGTTACTATTTGCTTACTCGTCAGTGAAGCAGCCCGTCACGGTAATCTTGACACAATGACGTGAGTGGTATTCACAACTTTTATGCAATGGTGGCTACGGCAAAATGCAACCAATCTATCAAAATGCAATCAATCAATCAAAATCACCACTCTGTGTCTGGGGTACAATTCTGTGTTTGACTTACAGACCTCAGGACAGACTCCTAATGCAGATTGTATCTAAAAAGAAAGGTTCTGCTTACCTTGAATAATGTTTTGGCCATGTGAGTCTGTCCAGAAGATTGCAAGAGAAGGTCCAATTGTCAGCGTGTCATCCCGGACGAGCCCCCAAATTGTTGCGTTTGACCAGATGTTCCTCCAAGTGGGATGTAAAACGCTGGTCAGTCCCAAGTTCCTTAATGACATATAAACTGACTCAAAGGTACCACCCAGCACAGAATAGTTATTTTGTAATTTATTGTCAAATATTTGAGAATAGAGACCAGCCTCGAACAACACATCCAAATGCGTAGCCCAAGTTGATCTGGCATTCCAAAGGAAAAAGCCACTCTTTTCACACAAAGAAAGCCCCCATCTCCCCCCCCCCCCCTCCTCTCAACACTGATAAGAAGAGAGACTTGGGGGTTGTGTTCACATTCCTGATGGTTTACGACCCTGTTACGACCCTGTCGTAAACCCTGTCGTAAACCTGGAAAAATATGAGCTGATTCAAACATGATTATGAATAAAGAAATAGCTCTTAAACATATGCATTATCCACAGTATATATATATATATATATATATATATATATATATATATATATATATATATATATATATATATATATATATATATATATATATATATACACACATATATATATGTATGTATATATACATATATATACATATGTATGTATATATACATATATATACATATGTATGTATATATACTGTATATGTATGTATATATACATATATACTGTATATGTATATATATGTATATATATATATATATATATATATATATATATATATATATATATATATATATATATATATATATATATATATATATATATACATATATATATATACAGGTAAAAGCCAGTAAATTAGAATATTTTGAAAAACTTGATTTATTTCAGTAACTGCATCCAAAAGGTGTAACTTGTACATTATATTTATTCATTGCACACAGACTGATGCATTCAAATGTTTATTTCATTTAATTTTGATGATTTGAAGTGGCAACAAATGAAAATCCAAAATTCCGTGTGTCACAAAATTAGAATATTACTTAAGGCTAATACAAAAAAGGGATTTTTAGAAATGTTGGCCAACTGAAAAGTATGAAAATGAAAAATATGAGCATGTACAATACTCAATACTTGGTTGGAGCTCCTTTTGCCTCAATTACTGCGTTAATGCGGCGTGGCATGGAGTCGATGAGTTTCTGGCACTGCTCAGGTGTTATGAGAGCCCAGGTTGCTCTGATAGTGGCCTTCAACTCTTCTGCGTTTTTGGGTCTGGCATTCTGCATCTTCCTTTTCACAATACCCCACAGATTTTCTATGGGGCTAAGGTCAGGGGAGTTGGCGGGCCAATTTAGAACAGAAATACCATGGTCCGTAAACCAGGCACGGGTAGATTTTGCGCTGTGTGCAGGCGCCAAGTCCTGTTGGAACTTGAAATCTCCATCTCCATAGAGCAGGTCAGCAGCAGGAAGCATGAAGTGCTCTAAAACTTGCTGGTAGGCGGCTGCGTTGACCCTGGATCTCAGGAAACAGAGTGGACCGACACCAGCAGATGACATGGCACCCCAAACCATCACTGATGGTGGAAACTTTACACTAGACTTCAGGCAACGTGGATCCTGTGCCTCTCCTGTCTTCCTCCAGACTCTGGGACCTCGATTTCCAAAGGAAATGCAAAATTTGCTTTCGTCAGAAAACATGACTTTGGACAACTCAGCAGCAGTCCAGCTCTTTTTTCCAGGGTCAACGCAGCCGTCTACCAGCAAGTTTTAGAGCACTTCATGCTTCCTGCTGCTGACCTGCTCTATGGAGATGGAGATTTCAAGTTCCAACAGGACTTTGCGCCTGCACACAGCGCAAAATCTACCCGTGCCTGGTTTACGGACCAGCTCAGGTTCTCTGGGACAACAACACCAAGTATGTTAACTGGTCCATCTGTCCGCAAAACAGGCACTTTGCATTCCATTCGAAAGGACGTTCCCTTTAGATTTCCGATCCTTAATGTTTTACATTTATCATAATTTAGCTTAAGCCCAGATTGCTGTGAAAATATGTCCATAAGATCAAGAAGGTTTCGCAAACAATGAGGATTGGGGTTTATAAAGAAGCTTGTATCGTCTGCATACATTGTTATTTTACTTTCAATATTATTATTACTGAGCCCTTCAATATTTTTATTCAATCTAACTTTAATCGCCAATATTTCCATAGCAATAATAAATAAGTATGGAGACAAAGGGCACCCTTGTTTTAGACCTCTTAATATAGGTATTGTCCCAGAGATGTATCCATTATTGATAATTCTACAGTTAGTTTTATTATATAGCGTCTTGATCCAGTGTAATAAGGAGTTGCCAAAATTGAAAAAAACTAAGCTTTTACAAATAAAATCCAAGCTAATTTTGTCAAAAGCCTTCTCCAGGTCGGCTACAAAAATTAATCCTCTTTTATTTTCCATATTATGATTTTCTATAATTTCTAATAACTGTCTAATATTGTTTCCTATGTTTCTTCCTTGTAGGAAGCCTGATTGATCTTGGTGAATAATATTTGACAAAACAGAGTTAAGTCGTGTAGCCAAACATTTTGCCAGGATCTTAACATCATAACACTGAAGTGTTATTGGTCTCCAATTTTTTAGAAGAACTGGGTCTTTATAGTGACCATTTATTTCCTGTTTCAATAATAAGGAAATAAGACCTTCTGTTTGAGTGTTGGAAAAAAAACCTGTTTTATATGAGTAATTAAAACTAGAAAGTAATGGTTTCTTAAGATCTTCATAAAATACTTGATAAACCTCAATAGGTATTCCATCTAATCCTGGGGTTTTCCCTGGATGAAAAGATTTAACAGCTTCCACAAGTTCTTCCTCTCTAATGAGGCCTTCACATGAATGGCTTTCTTCCGAATTCAATTTTCTTTCATAATTTTCTGGAAAAAAAATTGTAGTTTCAGGAGGGATTACTGGATTAGAAAAAATGTTTTTAAAGTAATTTTCCATTTCTTTCAACAATGTGGTGTGTGTATCCAATACCTTTCCATTTGTTTTAATAAGCTTGGAAATGTTCTTTTTAGAACGATTTTTTTGTTTGGATATTTAAAAATAATTTTTAACACTTCTCACCTTTTTGCATCCAGATTGCTCTGTTGCAGTCATAGCTTTTCAATACTTGTTTTTCAACTAAATCTGCTAACTCCTCTTGTTTGGCTGTAAAGGTATTCAGTTGTTCACTAGTTAGATTATCATTACTGTCAATGTTTTTTTGTAAATCCTCAATTTATTTTTTTAATTCCTGTTCTGCCGCTTTAAGGTTGGTTTTTTTTCCATGAAGAGTATGCAATGGCATATCCCCTAAAACAACATTTGAAGGCTTCCCAGACTATTTGGGGATTTGAAGATCCTACACTATTTTAAAAAAAGTCAGTAATAAATTGCTTTGTTTTTTCAATAAATTCATCATCCTGTAGATGCATTTGATTAAACTTCCAATATCCGGGCCCACGTGTATTATCTTCAATTGCAATATTTATTCCTATACAATTATGATCAGAACGCAATTTATCATCGATTGATATTGCAGTCACTTTGTTTAGCAATGAAAATGATATAAAAAAATAGTCAATACGACTTGCCTGGTTTTGTCTTCTCCATGTATACCGTACTAACCTAGGGTTTTTGAATCTCCAGATATCAATTAAATCAAATGCATCCATAACATTTTGAATCTTTTGTAAAGATCGAGGATGATAATCCATTGAAAAATTCCCTTTTCGGTCCAGAACTTTATCCAAAACAACGTTAAAGTCCCCCACAATAATAATTTCCCCTTGTTGTTCTTGCAACATGTCACTTATTTCTTCAAAAAAGGAAGGTTCATCAACATTTGGCCCATACAGATTCAAAACACACATCTTTTGACCTTGAATAATCATATTTAATATTAGCCAACGTCCTTGTGAGTCTTTTTCCATAGAGTTAAATTGAAAATTATTATTTTTTTTTTAATCAAAATCATAACACCTTTTGAATTTCTGTAACCATGTGAAAAGAAAATTGGACCATCCCATTCTTTTCTCCATTTTTCTTCATCTAAATGTGTTGAATGCGTTTCTTGAAGACAAAAAAGATCTTGTTTTTTTTCATTCAACCACATAAATATAAGTTTTCTTCTTCTGTTGTCTGCAAGACCATTGCGATTATAACTAATTATTCCAACTTCATTATCGTTCCTATAAACCATATAATCTGAGTAAATTCATTGTATATTTTATTGATTCTCTTAATACCATAAGTTTCATAGACATGAAAATCTTATAACTAAAAACTGCAGCATCACTTGCTATTTCCAAGGAAACCAATATCCCCTCTAATAAACCCACAGACACACCATTCACACCACAGCACGCAAGACAAACAAACACATAACCACCAAAATATATTATTCGCTGACCGTTTCCCAACATCTAACTACATTGTCCAGTCCCAGAATAAACTAAAAAGCTCCACAAACAAAATGTCAAAAACATATCCGTCAAGTCCTTACCATGGCGATGTCGCGATGACGCAATCACTGCGCGACATTGTTATTGTTCCTCACATGTTTCTGTACAGCTCACCGTTAACGTACAGTTTATCCACAGCAAGACGAGCTTGTTGTCCTTTCTGCCTAAAGGACTTCATAATTGGAATCAACTTACGTCGTTTCTCCACCACCTCGATTGGATATTGGCTGGTCATGAAGAATTTAGTACCTTTCAGTCTTCTGGAGAGAGCAAGCATTTCGTCTTTGCATTTGGAGTTAGTAAACTTTACAAGCATAGGTCTCGGTTTAGCATCCTCCTTGCGTCTGCCAATCCTGTGTGCTCGCTCCATCTGGATCCTCTTAACTTTTTCCTCCAGGATGCCGAGTTGCTCCTGCAGAAAGGCTCTGACGAGGTTCTCCGCAATGCCGTAAGTTTCTCCTCCATCTTCGCTAATTCCCATGATTAGCAGGTTGTCCCGCATGCTCCTGCAGCGGAGTTCCAACCAGTCTGCCTTTAATTTCTCGTTCTCTGTTGTCAGTCTTGTAGTTTCGAGTTTCAGGCTTTTTAACTCAACTTTTAGCGTTGTCTGTTCCTTTTTTATCTCCACCATTTCAGCGTGATTGTGCTCGACTGATTTTTTCAGCTCTGAAACGTCAGTTTTTAGTTCATCCAAAATGTCCAATTCTCCAAGTTTTTCAACCATAGTTTGCAACATTTTTCGATCGTCATAATATAAACGTTGCTTTTTCATCCAAATCACTGGAGGACAATTGATCACGGGCGCGTTTAGACTCCTTTGATCCGCGTTGTGGCATGGTTGCAGGTGAACAATGAGTCACTCGGCGTTCGAGGCACCTTATCTTCCGCCAAATCACCCCCGTGAGGAGTATATATCTCACCAATTGCAGAGTGGTGGATATATATAACGAAAACGACTTAAATTCTTGTGTCACTGGAGCGTTTATGCCAATTATAACATTATATACTGGGGATTGTGTAGAGACGGTCTCAACTCACGTTGCTCACGGCGGCCTTTTTTTTTTTTCCGGCCCATGTGAATGTTTTAATTGGAACTAAATGCAATGTCTGAAAAGGGTACAAACTATTTCCAAAGCAGGACCTCCACCCAGACAAACAATACAAGTACACAGTTCATGAAAAACAATATATTTTGTTATTCTCATTGTAAGTGGGCCTAAACACTTATATTAAAAAATAACCTCATGGATTTGATTATAATAATAAGAGAATGTTGTCTGTCTATCTGTGTTGGCCCTGCGATGAGGTGGGGACTTGTCCAGGGTGTACCCCGCCTTCCGCCCGAATACAGCTGAGATAGGCTCCAGCACCCCCCGCGACTCCGAAAGGGACAAGCGGTAGAAAATGGATGGATGGATGGAGATGGAACTTGTTATTTAGTCAGGTTTGGGACAGGTGTGCTGCTAGTGCAGCCACAGTGTGCACGTCTGATGTTGCTCACATGGGCTCCACTGAATGCTCAGAGAGTTTTTGCGTTTGCTCACACATATGAAAAATAAATTAGAGGGAACATTGATTGACACAGTGTGTACCTTCAGTGCTGAATGATGAGCAGAGGCAGAGTTAATCCTTAAAGGGAAACTTCGGTTTTTTTCAACCTGGGCCCTGTTTTCATAATTTTTTCTGTATATGTGAGTGCTGGATAAAACATTTTTTGAGGTCGCGCCAGTATTGAGCAGGGCAGGCAGCCTCCAGCCCAGCTAACGCTCGTACACAGGGCAACTGGCTCTCGTCAAAATTCGGCCTATAAACATGCATTTTTTTCACACTGACAGGCTCAGATAGTTACAATGAGTGTCCGACAACATACTAGAAAGGAGAAATTAACGTATGTCTCTACCTTTAGCTGGAGATCGCTGTTTGTTGTGAGCTGTGTCCAAATCTCACCACGCTACAAATCTCGTTCCGAAATCTCGCGATAACTCGCGACAAAACACCGGTGGAAAAACAGTTACCTGACTGAGGTGAAGAGACCATTGTTTTACTTTTATCCTTTTCTATAAAACTAAAATAACAGTCTTCGGTAATCCAACAGAAAATCACTTCAGTCATCTCTCTTCACCTCAGTCAGGTAACTGTTTTTCCACCGGTGTTTTGTCGCGAGTTATCGCGAGATTTCGGAACGAGATTTGTAGCGTGGTGAGATTTGGACACAGCTCACAACAAACAGCGATCTCCAGCTAAAGGTAGAGACATACGTTAATTTCTCCTTTCTAGTATGTTGTCGGACACTCATTGTAACTATCTGAGCCTGTCAGTGTGAAAAAAATGCATGTTTATAGGCCGAATTTTGACGAGAGCCAGTTGCCCTGTGTACGAGCGTTAGCTGGGCTGGAGGCTGCCTGCCCTGCTCAATACTGGCGCGACCTCAAAAAATGTTTTATCCAGCACTCACATATACAGAAAAAATTATGAAAACAGGGCCCAGGTTGAAAAAAACCGAAGTTTCCCTTTAAGCGGTGGTGGTGGAGGTGAAGTGGCATCGGAGTCTCTGTGTCTCTTTACGAAGCATGTTGCTTATGTAGCTTGTTTCAGCAGATTTGAATTGCTGTTTTGGGCAGTAGATGGGATCTTTGATCCAAAGCACAATTTACGTTTAACTAAAATGTTATTTTCTTTGTGCTCGACAAAAGAAAAGTAGTGAAAATATCTCCATGTTAACAAACTCGACTTCTGGCTCCGCCATGATCAGACACGCGCGCGCGCGCCCCCCTCCCCTCCCTCCCCACCCACACTCACACCCACCCACCCACACACACACACACACACACACACACACACACACACACACACACACACACAGAGCGCAGGTCTCTGTTCTCAGAAGAATCAGAACGATGACACTGCAGCGCTCCGATAAAACACACTTTATACTACATAAAAAGTAACGTAAAATAACGCAGTAACGCATCATGTAGTAGCGGTAACTGAGTTACTGAATAGAAAAAATAACGCGTTAGATTACTAGTTACCGGCGAAACTAACGGCGTTACAGTAACGCATTACTTTGTAACGCGTTAGTCCCAACACTGGTGTGTATATATATATATATATATATATATATATATATATATATATATATATATATATATATATATATATATATATATATATATATATATATATATATATATATATATATAAATATATAAAATGTGTATATATATATATATATATATATATAAAATGTGTATATATATATATATATATATACACATTTTATATATATATATATATATATATATATATATATACACATTTTATATATATATATATATATATATATATATATATATATATATATATATATATATATATATATATATATATATATATATACATATATTGAAGACTTTTATGGGAATGCAAGAACAAAGACTCTATGGCAGGGGTGGGCAATTAATTTTTACCGGGGGCCGCATGAGCAACCCGAGCACTGCTGGAGGGCCACATCGACAATATTTCAATTAAATTTTGCTCAATATTATTTTTGATATATACCGTAAGATAAATAATAATAATAAGAATAATAATAATTAATAACAATAGTAATACTTTAACATAGTGTGTGTAACAGCATTCCATGACTAATATAAATAAATTAACATTAATAATAAATGACAGTAAAATAAGCACACGTATGACTGAGGAGTCATAGTGTAACTTTGTTTGGTGTTTGAGTTGTCCGACTTTTTGTGTGGCCATGAACGCACCAGTGGTTTAGTGCTATGCGTGTTGGTGACAGATGACAAGTTGGTTTTGGCCTGGTTTGTACGGCAGAAAATGACTAGTTTTTCGAGATATAATTGTTTTACTCATGTTTTTGGTGTGGTTATGTCCGAATATAAACAGTTTTGCTCAATAAAGTGATCGATATAATTCCTGTCCTCGAAGCATATTGAACGGTGTTGACGAACACCGTTAGGGCCGCTTGTTGTCACTGTCACTCAAAGTTGCATTGCAAAATTACATAGAATAAATATGTTTATTTTGTTTAGAATTCAGATGGGATTTGATTTGGTGCGCGGCATATATTTGCTGCGCGCAGCAGACGCTTGAGCAGTGCGCAATTGCGCAGGCACGCACCTTAGAGGGAATGTTGCTTTGCAGTCCATGTCTTGTTGAAAACACGCCATTCTTCATCAACTTCTCTCTTTTTAGCGTCTCGGGTGTAAACCGTGCATCACTTGTCGCTGCATGTGCACCGTCACTCGCAGGTTACACACGGACACACGCCCATAAATAATACTTTTCAAAATAAAAGCAGCACAGTTGTATTGCGCGCACGACATGGATGTTTTTTCAACTTTATTTTGTTATTTTATGATTGCAGCTGTTCACATTCACTCACAATCACGCACACGCATACGTCCACACGGAAGTAATACAAATAACGATTTTCAAAACAAAAGCAGCACCGTTGTATTGCACACTCGACATAGATACTTTTTAAAATGTATTTTGTAATTTATAATTGGCCTCACGCGGGCCGGACAGGTACGCACAAAGGGCTCCTCTGGAGCCAGGCCCGGTGTAGGGGCACGATGGCGAGCACCTGGTGGCCGGGCATGTCCCCATGGGGCCCGGCCGGGCACAGCCCGAAGAGGCAACGTGGGTCACCCCTCCAATGGGCTCACCACTCATGGGAGGGGCCATAGAGGTCGGGTGCGTTGTGAGCTGGGCGGAAGCCAAAGGCAGGACACTTGGCGGTCCCATCCTCGGCTACATAAGCTAGCTCTTGGGACGTGGAATGTCACCTCGCTGGGGGGGAAGGAGCCTGAGCTAGTGCGCAAGGTAGAAAAGTTCCGGCTGGATATAGTCGGACTCACTTCGACGCACAGCAAGGGCTCTGGAACCAGTTCTCTCGAGAGGGGCTGGACTCTCTTCCACACTGGCGTTGCACGCAGTGAGAGGCGACGAGCTGGGGTAGCAATTCTTGTTTCCCTCCGGCTCAAAGCCTGCACGTTGGAGTTCAACCCAGTGGACGAGAGGGTAGCTTCCCTCCGCCTTCGGGTTGGGGGACGGGTCCTGACTGTTGTTTGTGCTTACGCACCAAACAGCAGTTCAGAGTACCCACCCTTTTTGGATACACTCAAGGGAGTACTGGAAAGTGCTCTCCCGGTTGACTCCCTTGTCCTACTGGGGGACTTCAACGCTCATGTTGGCAATGACAGTGAAACCTGGAGAAGCGTGATTTGGAAGAATGGCCGCCCGGATCTGAACCCGAGTGGTGTTTTGTTATTGGACTTTTCTGCTCGTCACAGGTTGTCCATAACAAACACAATGTTCAAACATAAGGGTGTCCATATGTGCACTTGGCACCAGGACACCCTAGGCCGCAGTTCCATGATCGACTTTGTAGTTGTGTCATCGGATTTGCGGCCTCATGTTTTGGACACTCGGGTGAAGAGATGGGCGGAGCTTTCTACCGGACAGACCTGGCAGGCCCAAACGCATTGTGAGGGTCTGCTTGGAAAGTCTGGCAGAGTCTCCTGTCAGAGAGAGTTTCAATTCCCACCTCCGGAAGAACGTTGAACATGTCACGAGGGAGGTGCTGGACATTGAGTCCGAGTGGACCATGTTCCGCACCTCTATTGTCAAGGCGGCTGATTGGAGCTGGGCCGCAAGGTCGTTGGTGCCTGTGGTGGCGGTAATCCTGGAACCCGTTGGTGGACACCGGTGGTGAGGGATGCCATCAAGCTGAAGAAGGAGTCCTATCGGGTTCTTTTGGCTCATAGGACTCCGGAGGCAGCGGACAGGTATCGACAGGCCAAGCGGTGTGCAGCTTCAGCTGTCGCGGAGGTAAAAACTCGGAAATGGGAGGAGTTCGGGGAAGCCATTGAAAACTACTTCCGGACGGCTTCCAAGCGATTCTGGACCACCATCCGCCACCTCAGGAAGGGGAAGCAGTGCACTGTCAACACCGTGTATGGTGAGGATGGTGTTCTGCTGACCTCAACTGCGGATGTTGTGGATCGGTGGAGGGAATACTTCGAAGACCTCCTCAATCCCACCAACACTTCTTCCTACGAGGAAGCAGTGCCTGGGGATTCTGTGGTGGGCTCTCCTATTTATGGAGCTTTGGTTGCTGAGGTAGTTAAAAAGCTCCTTGGTGTCAAGGCCCCGAGGGTGGATGAGATCCGCCCGGAGTTCCTTAAGGCTCTGGATGCTGTGGGGCTGTCTTGGTTGACAAGACTCTGCAGCATCGTGTGGACATCAGGGGCGGTACCTCTGGATTGGCAGACCGGGGTGATGGTTCCTCTCTTTAAGAAGGGGAACCGGAGGATGTGTTCCAACTATCGTGGGATCACACTCCTCAGCCTTCCCGGTAAGGTCTATTCAGATGTACTGGAGAGGAGGCTACGCCGGATAGTCGAACCTCGGATTCAGAAGGAACAGTGTGGTTTTCGTCCTGGTCGTGGAACTGTGGACCAGCTCTATACTCTCGGCAGGCTCCTTGAGGGTGCATGGGAGTTTGCACAACCAGTCTACATGTGCTTTGTGGACTTGGAGAAGGCATTTGAACGTGTCCCTCTGGAAGACCTGTGGGGAGTGCTCAGAGAGTATGGTTTATCGGACTGTCTGATTGTGGTGGTCCACTCCCTGTACGGTCAGTGTCAGACACGTTTCCAGTGAGGGTTGGACTCCGCCAAGGCTGCCCTTTGCCACCGATTCTGTTCATAACTTTTATGGACAGAATTTCTAGGCGCAGTCAAGGCGTTGAGGGGATCCGGTTTGGTGGCTACAGGATTAGGTCTCTGCTTTTTGCAGATGATGTGGTCCTGATGGCTTCATCTGGCCAGGATCTTCAGCTCTCACTGGATCGGTTCGCAGCCGAGTGTGAAGCGACTGGGATGAGAATCAGCACCTCCAAGTCAGAGTCCATGGTTCTCGCCCGGAAAAGGGTGGAGTGCCATCTCCGTGTTCGGGAGGAGACCCTGCCCCAAGTGGAGGAGTTCAAGTACCTCTGAGTCTTGTTCACGAGTGAGGGAAGAGTGGATCGTGAGATCGGCAGGCGGATCGGTGCGGCATTTTCAGTAATGCGGACGCTGTATCGATCCGTTGTGGTGAAGAAGGAGCTCAGCCGGAAGGCAAAGCTCTCAATTTACCGGTCGATCTACGTTCCCATCTTCACCTATGGTCATGAGCTTTGGGTTATGACCGAAAGGACAAGATCACGGGTACAATTAGCCGAAATGAGTTTCTTCCGCCGGGTGGCGGGGCTCTCCCTTAGAGATAGGGTAAGAAGCTCTGCCATCCGGGGGGAGCTCAAAGTAAAGCCGCTGCTCCTCCACATCGAGAGGAGCTTGATGAGGTGGTTCGGGCATCTGGTCAGGATGCCACCCGAACGCCTCCCTAGGGGGTGTTTAGGGCACGTCCGACCGGTAGGAGGCCACGGCGAAGACCTAAGTCACGTTGGGAAGACGTGACTTGTCTCCTGGCTGGCCTGGGAACGCCTCGTGATCCCCCGGGAAGAGCTGGATGAAGTGACTGGGGAGAGGAAATTCTGGGCTTC